>NC_092816.1:67309251-67591751 GCF_023375885.2 Dermacentor andersoni | reverse complement strand
ATGCGATCTGAGGAGTGAAATATTTACGCATGGAATGGATAGTTATACTGTGTAATAGAGGCTCAGCCGAAACTGTATCTAATTGGCGTAAGGAGTTATCAAAGAGTAGATTACTGAGATGGTCATGCCTACATTTTGTCATTATTCTGAGTGCTCGGTTTTGCAATTTTATTACGGGATCAAGATGTGTATCCGACATCCGACCCCAGGATTCGACGCAGTGGGACAAAACATTGTGCATGAATGCAAAATACACATTGCGCAATATGTCGACATCAATGTAATTTCGAGCTTGCAAAAGAATGAAAAATCCAGATGCCAGTTTCGCACATACATAATTAATCTGATCCGCCAACTTAACAGCAGTCCAACGACGCTCCCAGATATCCGAAGATGAGTGCATACTCATATGAACAGGAATTAATTCGAATACAAAAGTCATAAAGTCTCGCTTGCGTGGTTGGAATATTATGCTTTGCATTTATAGTTTATTTTTTACCTGGGCACCATTTTGATATGCGTTTTAATTTTTAATTAGTTTTGTTTTCATGTCCAATGGGGTTATCAAACATTATTATCATTGCTTTTTCATGTGCGTACATCGAAACCTCAGATGATTGCAAAGTATTACCAAGGTCATCCGCATAAAGGGAGAAAATCATGGGACCAAGACCTGAACCTTCAGGTACACCTCTGCATCGAGGTTGCGTAGAAGACTATATGTCGTTTATCGTTACTTTCTGTTGACGCCCATTAATGTAAGAAAAAAAAGGTCGCAAACTTTCCCACGGAAACCGTAATGCTGTAGTGGTATTAGATTAAGGTGGTCTACTGTGTCAATAAATGCTTTCTCCAGATCGAATAATACTCCTGCTACCGAAAGGTTTTGGTGTAATCCTGAATAATTTTCTGTGTTAATGATAACACTGCAGATGCCATTGAGTGATGTGTACGGAACCCACGATGCTGAGGGCATAATATTTTATATTTATTCAAAAATATCATTATCCGATTTGCACAAATGTTTTTCGAAAAATTGTATTAATAGCGCTAGAGATCGATATTGGTCTGTCGCTGGAGGCGCTCGAGTGATATCCATCATTAAAAAAAATACGCTACTTTGGCTGTCTTTAGGCAAGAAGGAAATATTGATTATTCCGGTGAGTAATTGAAAAGTGCAGCATAAAATAGGGCCGAGGATGTCAGTATTTTGTTTCATCATGCGCGTCGTGATGCTATCTGGTACATCTACCTTATTCAGCGACATGTTGGCAACAATGGTTATTATATCGCCTTGTTCAACATCATGGGCTACAAAAGAGTTTTGAGTGGAATCGGAACTGTACATTTGTCATATTTGAACGCGCACCCATATGTATTGAAGTTATTTGCTACCTATTTAATAATGACATCGGGTAGAACTCGGAGAGATCTGGATTCACCTACTACTTCTTTTACAATTTTCCAAATTTTCTTTGTATTTCCGTTAGCTTACCCGATAAGACCAGAGTAATATTCTTTTTCCTTATTCTCATAATTGACACATTGAGTTCGTAGCATATTTAAACTGACATAAATATACTCATTATCTTTATGCTTTTTTGTTTCTGGTGACAGTGATCTTTTTATTTTAGCAATAAAAGGATTTCATTAGTCAGCCATGGACATATGGGTTTCACATAGGTATGTTTAATAAATGTTCGACTGGGTTCGCTTACGGACATAAGAAATTCGATTAAGTTACTGAATTCCGTGTCAACACCCTCGTTGTACATTGTACTGGTTTCAGTTTGCAAAATACAATGGCGCAAGGCATTGTAATTTATTCTACTTAGTTTTGTAACCCTAGGTCGCTTGTGTTTACGCAAATTGTGTATTGCGACAGAAATTGGCTGGTGATCAGTTACTTCGTCGTTTAGGCCAGCTGCAGAATAAATGCTTGTTGCCCCAATGTAGCGTGTTGGCTTCTTGGATTCCTGTCATGAATCCTAAGCTCTATATTACATTTAGTTACATTAAGTTACTCAGAAGAAATCGGCCCATAAATTACACTGCCGTTGCCACTGCGCCGATGGTTTGTAAATGTAAACACAATAAGCTGTTCTTTATTTCCCTGCGTTTACAGTGACCTTTCCTATGTTACATTCTGTGGCGATAGCCTGTTCCATTCACTCTTATTCGTCGGAGCAACTTTATTTCCACATCACAACCACGGTGAGTGAATGACGTGGACTCCTGTATGTGTAAAGTGGACCTCAGTCTTAAGGCAAACCAAATAGCACTAGATTAGATAGATAGATAGATAGATAGATAGATAGATAGATAGATAGATAGATAGATAGATAGATAGATAGATAGATAGATAGATAGATAGATAGATAGATAGATAGATAGATAGATAGATAGATAGATAGATAGATAGATAGATAGATAGATAGATAGATAGATAGATAGATAGATAGATAGATAGATAGATAGATAGATAGATAGATAGATAGATAGATAGATAGATAGATAGATAGATAGATAGATAGATAGATAGATAGATAGATAGATAGATAGATAGATAGATAGATAGATAGATAGATAGATAGATAGATAGATAGATAGATAGATAGATAGATAGATAGATAGATAGATAGATAGATAGATAGATAGATAGATAGATAGATAGATAGATAGATAGATAGATAGATAGATAGATAGATAGATAGATAGATAGATAGATAGATAGATAGATAGATAGATAGATAGATAGATAGATAGATAGATAGATAGATAGATAGATAGATAGATAGATAGATAGATAGATAGATAGATAGATAGATAGATAGATAGATAGATAGATAGATAGATAGATAGATGTTTGATTCAGAACGGAGGGCTGCGGAGGGCTGAGAGGCGTCATTGCAAGATCTACCAACTGGCGAGGTCGTGGTTTAATTTTTCACAGAGACGGTGCCCGCGAGATCGCAGTTCCATCCTTGTATTCGCACCATTCCGCGCAATAACAAACAGTCACACGTCGAAAGTAAAAACCTTTTATTTGACGACGATATTAATGCAGTGCCTTCGAGCGAGAAAGCGACAGTCGCATTTCCGACACTCACTTCTGAGTTGAACACACCGGAGGGGATACTCAGCAGTACATCGTGTATTTAAGCCACTGAAAGGAAAGGAAGGACGAGCAGTAATCAAATGAGCACGTCATTTCTTAGACGCTGCGGTTGTTGACTTCGCATTAGGCGTGATAAGGATGCTACTCACCTCGTTCCGACTAACGGTCACAGCATTCTCCTTTTCTGGGTCCCAGGCGTCGTAAATGTCTGAAAGAAGACCGGAGATTGGTATGCGTCACTTTCCGTACCGACATCACGCACGCACACACAAAAAAGTGACTGACCGTGACTTGGATATATGTCGTACGAAACATACTACGACTGGCCGTTAATTGAAGTCTCTGACTTAGTAAAAACAATGTCCTTATCTAGTAAACCCCTCCCCCTACCCACCCACGGGCTGTTTTTTGTTGTTGTTGTTGTGTGTTTTGTATCGGTTATGCGTGTTTCCAGCCTTGTTCTTGGGCCGATCCCGAGGAAAGAGCAGTCTAAAAATTCAAGTAAATCCGGAAAAGAATTCAGTTAAAAAATATGGACCTTTTTGTAGGTTTATTCAGCCTAAAAATTTTAATTCCGACTCTCATTTTACGTCTCGCACTTGAAATGTGACTGCAAGGAGTGCCGGGGGGACTGAGACTGCCTCATTCTCGCCCCCAACTCACTTATGGAAGACATTGTCTTTGATTGACTTCAACAAGCGATTAGATCGCCTTCCAGCCTTTTTCTTTAATTATCGCTCTTATCTCTTCAAAGCGTCTCTCTCGAAGACGGTTCAGCAAACACTGCCGTTGTATACTAAGCACTTATCCTTTAAGGCGCAATTTAGCTGTTAGCTCGCTAGCCGGTTGAAAAGATGCCGACAGAGCCAATGGCGAAAAGAGAGGACGGAGGACAAAACTGATACAGATAGCCGGTTCCGTTCTCTTTCTATCTTTCAACGTTACACCTTTCGTTTTACATTCTATAGCCTCGTTGACATGAATGCGACTGCTGGCGCATCGTATCACATACATAATCTTTCTAGCGGGCCGCATCCATGCAAGCGAGGCTAATGCGCTAGGAAAGCGCGTCAGATTAATGTGCCAGACAGCGGGGGATTGAGACAGGCAAGTAGCCTTTCGCGGTGTACGTAAAAGCGATCGCAAAGCATTAGGAATTCTGGGAAGCGGGATTTGCTGCCTATTAGCTGCACTCGCCGAGCTGCGTTGTGGCGTGGCGCCTTACGCGTCTGGAAGCGCTGCTTCGCCTTCGATGTGCGACACCGCATGCCGCCACCATCGCACCAGGGGTGATGCGCTACACGTGAACGCTGGCGCATCGCATAGCTCGTCACGCGCTAGAAAATGTGATGCGCTCATTGTGTCGCATTCATGTGAACACGGCTTATGGCTCCTTGCTGCATGGCACATATACATAGTAACCGGAAATGCTGCTATGTATCTGTGCACATATCAGCAGGTTAGGGAGGCCGCACGTCATCTATGGAGAAAATGTGAGGGCTTATGCATGGGTGAACCCTTTCAGAACCGGCGTCCGTTTCAAGGTCTGCTATAACTATGAGTCAAAACCGGAAGCGTAAAAGTGTTGCCCTGTTAGGTCACACGCACCGATCATGCACATGAGCTTGACGGCGCAGCCGATGAAATCTGCCAAACTTATCTTGCGGTCGTGGCCGTAACGCAGGACGAGGGCCTTCAGCACGTGTTGATTGACGACGTAGCCTATAGAAAAAAAAAAATATTGTGAATTATTATAGCACTTCACCTAACCTTGTAAGAAATATTATTCGCTAGCCATTGTGATCGGCTATTTTTGATAAATAACGACGCGTGCACAACTCAGCCTGATAATGCACAAATCACCTATTGTTTAAAATAGATTTCCATTGTTCCGGAAGGGGTCAGGCTGCTCCGAGGTCTGGAATAACGTGGCCTCGTAACATCGCCGTCTACGACACACTCTGACACCACGAAACATGCTTTTCGCAGTACACTGCACAAGGGCTAATGACTATGCCTTATCATAGCTGATTGTGAGCTGGTCAAATTCAAGTGCTACTGACAGTTTATTTAATGGGCGCCACCGTATTGCTTATGCAGCGGTACATTTATGGGCAGTCGGTATCAGGCTTGGGCGTGCGCTCCGTCTTGTATGCCACTGTATACACACTCGGCGGCAGTTTCAGGTGGCTTTCTTTTTCCTTCTTTTTCTCGCTCGTGTGGTTTATTCAGCATGACATGGCGTCTTCTAGCTACGAGGTAAACGGTTCTGTGAGACGTGGTGAAGTGGTTTAAGTTGGCATGGCTGGAGTTTCTGACGGCGTTGACGCGGACATATCACTCAGCGCGATGTTCGCACGCGTATTTGAGCTTACAATCAGCCTCGGAGATCAGTAATGTATTTCTGAAAATTTATTTCACGAATGTGTCCTTATACTGCAGCATTCTGAGTAATTGAAAGCTGCGGTTCAGCAGCAACGAGTAGTCACAAAACATGACGATCCAGCAGCGTGGGTGCCGCAAAGCTGCGGAATAAGTTGTGCTGTTTACTTTGACAAGTATTGGAACTGTTATCTATAGATATATTGCACGACTTCGCTGTTGGCAAAACGAAATTTCCGTCCACGAATAAAATGATGTTGATTAGTAATAACGTGCATACCAATGCGTTAATCACACTTGTCGAGTGGTCGAGCGACCGGCTCCAGACTACGCGAGCATCCGAGGCAGTGGTAGATGCTGCACATGGTCAAAAGCATGCGCCATGACCATGCGATGCCTAATTGCGGCATTAGCCAGTGTTTTCCTTTTTCCTTTTTTTCGCTATATAGCAGAGAATGAAAACCTTTTTTTCTTGCTTCTTTTCTTTTTCAGTCTTGTTCGTCCCGTCTTCAACGATGCACTCACCCGTTTTACGGAAACAATGTCCTCACGAGTAACCATTGGAATTTTTTTATGCGATCCCCTTTGGATATTATGCCTTACAGGACAAAAAAGGCAATGTCGAAGCTCAAAGCTTATACGTATCATACTGACTTACCAACTATACTGGATCGCTGTGTTGAGCAAGCCCATCGGTCTCATACAGGAGGTTTAGGTAGACATGGTATAGTAATTTCAAGTCTACTTACCATACTTAAAACGCCTGGGACCGATGCCGGCGGCTGACACAAATGTTTTATAATGACTGGCGCTTAGATGTTTCGGGGTTGCATTGGATTGGCCGTGTACGGGCACTCTTATGGTTTAGTTCCCACGACAAACGATCAAACGATAGCTGAGATTTCCCAGTTCACGCTGGCAATTCACACACGCCAGCTCTCCTTGTTCAGCGGAACCCACTAGAGCCAAAATAGTTCACAACACGTGCACAGACCGCGCGGCCTATGATGCGCGTCGCATTTTCACGCACCCAATAGAAATTTCCACATACTGCAGCTACTGCTGCACCGAAAGTCTACCATAAGTGTTTGTTTAACGACCTCGTATGAACTGACATCACGTAAATTTCACTGAGATCGAGCTAAGGCATCTCCGAATCGTTCCGCAGCGCGAATGCAACACATTCAAGCAGCGCCGCGCCGGCTCGCACAAGCCAGAGAGGAGGAAAGAGTCGCCGCGCGCCCTTTCCTCCTCGCCAGATGAAACAGGTTTTTATGTCCGAGCTTGGCGTTGGCGTCGACTTCTCAAACAACAACAACAACAACAACAACAACAACAACAACGACGACGACGACGACGACGACAAAAAAGCGCAGGGAAGGGGGGACGGGCAAACAAATGTTATGAATTCGGTTACTCCGACCATTTTCATGAGTACTAGAACTTAATCTCTGACTATAAAGAATGTGGCCGCACGCCTTATCACCATCTGCTATGCGATCTGGTTGACAATATCTTACCTATAAAGAGATCAATGCAGTTTTATTGATAGCAATAGATGCCGCTAGTTTCTGCTTACAGCCGATATGTGCTTGCACAAACTTTTTCAGCAAGCGCAGAAATGGTCGCAGAATATGCGATACTGTTTGAAATCGAGCCCCTGAGCTTACCTGCGGATCGAAGAGCGTTCCTTAATGCATACGTGCTGAGATATCCAGTCGAGCCCTTGTCGTAAGATTTAAAGGCCGCCTGGAAAGAAAAAAAGAGAAAGTTATAGTTCGACCTCATTATAATCATAATTTATGTCCAGTGCAGGACCACTCCAAGAGATCTCAAGCTACCAGTGTCTTACACCAGTGGATTCCATTCTATGCTTGCAAATTTTCTAGTTTTATCACACCAACCAATCCTCTGGCGTCATCGGTTGTTTTACCCTTTCTGTACAACAAATTAGGTTATTGTAACAGACCGTCGGTCATCTGCTCTGCGCATTACCTGGCCTATCCAACCCCATTTCCTCCTCTTAATCTCAGCTAATCGAATATCAGATAAGCCGGACAGATAATTGATACCGCCATGTTCTTGTCTACGCAGTTGTTTTTTCTTTTTTTGTACAGCACAGCTCAGCGTCGGCTTCGTCCCTCGGCAAACTCGTAACCGAGGGAACACGCACAGCAAAAGGATGAAAGAGTGAACGCGAAGCGCGGATGAAAGACGACGATAGTGAAGAGAGCGAGAGGAGAAAGCGGGGGAGGAGGTTAGGACGAAAGAGTGAGAAGGAAAGTGTAGTGTCCCGCACGACGGGCTCTGCGGCGACGATGGTCACGAGATGACGCCAGAATAGAGTGCGTCGTCTTTATGAAAACAAAGCACTGCATGAGCAGTGGGTCTGTCTGCGGCGGCTGCTGTTAATCGCGCTCACGCCTCACGATTAGCGAGGCAGTCGCGCCACACTTCGCTCCGTTTGCAACGTGCCGCACAAGACAGTTTGTCAGCCAATACATTGCGAGATGAAAACACTTATACAGCTGCGCTCAAATTTCGCATTAGGGAGTATCGTAATCGTCGGTCAATTTTTTTTTTTGACATCGCAGGTTGTATACTGCTTTTTTGCGAGCTTCTTTATCTTACAAGATTTCAAGCTTGAAGATGCATTTTTATAATTTTGCTGCCACGCTTCTCATCTCCGAGGCCATGCACTGGCACGTCATGCATTTCGGAGGCCATACGCATGCTTTGTGGTGGTGGTGCTAGATGGCGCCAAGTGTTCTTAGGGAAACAAGAAAGAGGAGCCTTGCTGCAGTACACGCCTCATGTATAACTCGTTTCGACGGTGGCACTATCGTGTGTCACTGTATTAGTCAATGCTAAACGCGTTACCATCGACAGTCTTCGTGATAAGTGTTCTGCCGCAATGTTCTGCCGCACTGGTCAAAATGTGTTCGGACTTCAATACTTTAGTCACATTTTGTAAGATTTATGCTGACTAACGAATTTACTGAGTGCCACGAAATATAGCTATTGCCGTTATTTTTCAACTGCAAGTTCAAGATTACTTGCCTTCCATTGTTTGATGTGTTTGTGAAGCACAGCAAACTCTTCCACAGTCAACGTCCCAGTGTAGTCGTCCTGGCACGAAAATGTCAAGGGCGACACGAATGGTATCCGGTGATGAAAATGTACAATTTACATCAGGGAGCTAGCAACGTTTCCAGCAAAAATTGTCCCTTCGACAACAGCAGTAATTTGTTTTCTGTGCGTTTTCTCTGTGGCGAGGAGTAGTGGGCTTCATACAAATGCGCCGAAGCTACGTTTAGAAACACGCCATATGAAAATAACTTCCGTTTAAATTATCCCTAAAATGTGCCAGTTAATGCCAATTAATGATCATTAATTGTCCGTTTCATAAAGGTTACATACGACATGAGTAAACAAGAATTCCTATGGCTTGCGGATACACTGCGTAAATTCAATAAATGAATAAGTGCCTACATTGGATTATTATATATATATATATATATATATATATATATATATATATATATATATATATATATGTGGAACGCTAAAGCAGCTTGCAAACTGCAGGTTCTTCTTTTTATCTTTGTTTTTCTTTTTACAGTGAAAGGATACATCAATGAGGGCCACCATGCTTCGGCATATGTCCAATGAGAAATCCAGAGGACCACCATCTGAAATACGAAAGAAAAAAAGAACGTTACTCACAGCATGCCTAAATGTGAGAAGTTGGTTGAAAAATAAAGTAAGGGAGTATCTTGCATAGAATGAAAAGTTGCTGGCCTATTTTTCATTCGGTCAACTTTAGGTTATATTAGCAGGTAACAGCTTCGAGCGCGTTTCTCCGTATTTGCTCCTTTGCTTTGTCGTGCTTATTCCGCTTAAATGAGGCGAAGCTAAAAAATTGTTACTCACATGTCGTTTCTTGCTGGCCCTATGCTATCCAGAAAAACGATCGGAAATCTACCGCAAAAGAAGAGTTTGTTGTCTGTGTGGGTGTCTCCTCTAGCACAATAAATGGTACAAGGGATTACTCAATTTCTGTTGAATGAATAAAGAATGGTCAAGATGGCAAAACACATGTTTTTTTCCTACACATTCGTTTTGTGCCTTAAACAGGTTTCATGAATGCTGCAAATACCTGCACATTCTCGTTTGTAAAGGTGCTCTGAGACTTTTCCTTCAATGATAAAAGAAATATAGACTCATTCATTGATTGTTCGGCTGCTTCAAAGGTCAGTTGACATTAGAAGCGTTGTCGGCAAGCATATTGATCGCATAGTAAGGCAACAAAGCCGAGGAAGCATAGCTAGATGACGCCATCGTACGCGCCGTGGCAACAGTGAGCCTTCCGTCCTAAAAAACCTTCGCTCGGTTGTCCTATCACTTTGTTTTGCCGCGAAATAAAATAAAGCATTATTTCAAATTGGTTCAGTGTACACGAACTCTCTCTTTGCATTAAAAGAAACGCGTCATGTGTATTTTGTTTAACTTGCGTCAAAATGAATATGTAAAGTTCTAATAGGTTGGATAAAAGTGTCGAAAATAGGCGGACTTCTTTTTTTGGCGAGCTATTGCTGCTGGCCCTTATCATTCTTGCCCGATAAATTTGGCCGGCCGGGTCTGCAAACACCGAAAGAGATTATAGCAGGAAATGACGGACGAGATTGTTTTCAGTATTTAAAAGGAAAATATCAAGTTCCTGCCACTGCCCTTCATAAATGGGCTGCCAAATCTCAGCACAGAACTGTAACGGCCTTAAATTAATGTCTTCGTTTAGCACATGCCTAAGCTACGCGAGTGAAGGGCCGGCGATTATCAACGTACCCTGCTCGGACACGTTCTTGAGCAAAGCTTTAAGTGAACTGCAGCAGACGGTGCCGTCCTCCGAGGCCACTTCGTTGAAGGCGTCCTTCAGGCTTTGGTCGATCTCCTCTTCGCTATCATCGCCACCGTCTTCGCCGTCTTTCCCGTCGCCGTCCTTTTCGTCACCGTTGACCTCGTTTCCATCGTCCCCGGTAGTTTTGTCCGGTTGGACTTTGCTGCCATCACTCTTTTTGTCCTGTGGTGAACAAGCAAGGCACTCTAGCCGATAACGTCTACGGAGAGATGATTCCTGTTGACCCGAAGCTCTCAGCTGACTACGGTTACCCGGGATAGCCCTAAACTAGGGTGTACTTTGCCCTTTTGCCGGCGTTGGCTCAAGTTGCTTTATGAACGTCAAATAACAGCGCGTACGCTGTACGTCCGGCCCTTGTTCATTACGCGCTGTTACTTGACGATCGTGAATAACCAACTTGCCAAAATGCCATCTCCAGTGCTTTATAAAACACTGCGTTTTTTTCTTTTATTCTTGTTGTTTCTTTACACAGTGGGGCTGCTCGACGCGCTGTGAACATTGTCGAACGCTTCACCACCTCACAATTTACCCTTCCTTCTCACCTTTGTACCCTTTCCCAAACCTTCGTACGAGGACCCCAGTCGGACGTTTAACAAAAAAAAAAAAAAAAGAAAGAAGAAAAGCGGAATAAAAAAACACGAATTCGCTAAGCAAGGAAGGACGATGCAGCGCTGTTTTAGTGTATTCGTTTCGTTCTTCTTTTTCTATGTTATTTTGCGAATGATTCCTCCGACTTTCCCAGCTTGCAGTAGGACAACAATTTTGTTTCATGTTTCCATTCTAGCGTTGATCAATTTCTTTCTGTCGCTTGCGTATAGCTCCCCCAGTTCTTGCTATTTTTTAGGGCCCAGGACTTACAACCAATATCCTTGCAAAAAAAGCTCCAGGCTGCCTCGGAAAACGTGATGTTAACTTTCTATGCATTCTATTTTGCTTGCATCCAGGTGTGGGCGTTTTAACGTGGTATGTGTTAGACGAAGCTAGGATCGCAGGAAGCACGCCTTATAATGATGCTTCAGCTTCTTGTACCTGTGCCTACGCATAAAGCCTTATTCGCAGGTTAGCTGAATGTGAATACGCGCACCTTTACCAAGAAAAAAAAAGAGACACCACATCACTCGGTCTACGCCAGGCTCAGCAAAAAGCTCGTCAGCTTATCAACTCATCGCTGCACCGGCTTGAAGCGACTGTAAAATTAAGGCACCCACAAGTACCTCTCGACACCGTTCTTGTAGGTTCTTAGACAATGCCTTTAACTGAAGAAAGAAAAGAAAGGAGTGGGATCATGGGAAACAAGGAGTCATAGCATCGAACGGTCACATGAATCCTACTGAACCAATTAACATATTAAAGATTGCAATTTACCTTTGCATTCGTTCGAGGACCTAATGGGCCATTTAGTTTTGCATTGGCTAGACGACCTAAATACCTGAGAACTTTTTCAACGTTCTTTCTTTTTCTCCTTTCATTTCATTTTCCTCCGGCACTGTTTTCTTTTCCAGTCTTCTTTTTTTCTTTGGGCCTTCTCTACTGTTATCGTAAGTGAAATATAGTTACATTATGGTGCAAGTGCATTTTTAATTTCTTTGTAAATATCAGACATAAAAAACATTTTGAGTGCGTAACACAGCGCAAGCGAGCAGGAGCAAGAGGCTGAAACAACGACGACGCGGTACGGCGTTTTTTTCTCGTCTTTTGTCCCCCTTCGTTTTCGCTATGTTCCACGTTCAAAATGAATGCTAAGCAACTCGCCCAGTTCGCCATCTTGCTTCATTATGAAAAGCACTCCGAACTCACTGTTATCCTCGAGTCTGAGGGGACAATACTTCACGTTTGCCAAACTTTGTGCGCACTCAGCCAATATTGCATCTTCCTATGGCTACACCAGTTTCCTGCGGTCGCGTTAATGCGGACGTTCAATGCGACATACATACTGACCTCGTCAGGCTTTGTGATGATGGCAGCTGCTTCATCGTGCTCTCTGAAAGAGAACGTATTGTTCACACGGTTTAACACTGTGCACTGTTTATCGCAACAAGGAAGTGTTAGTAAGACACGATATACACTCTGTGTGAAAAGTATGCGAGCTACATTGCGTGCGACCGTACGTCAGGCTGTGACTATAGGCTGTTTAAGGAAGTTTCTGCTGCATGCCACAAGTTCGGACACATTTGAGACTGAAAAGAACACTCGTAGTCACCATCCGGAGCTCCGGAGTGTCAGAAGCGCCACGTTAACCACACCGCACATTCGAACTACATTTGTGAGGAAGACTCCGAGTAAGCCGCGTACTTTTGACAAATGATGTACTTTAAATTGTGGCTTTTGCGTAGAAGAATACTTTCTTGCATCTGTGAAAAACTATTGCATGCTTATCCCAGCTTCTTTGCCGCCGTAATGAGCGCGCTGAATAAGAAATCCGTAAACGTGTCACCCAGAATGACGATAAAGAAACGGAAAAAAATGAGCGTAAGAAAAAGTTGTCATCCACCCTACTTCAGCACGAAGCTAGAAAAGAAACACATACGGGTTTCTCAGAAAGACAGCTTCGTAGTTGAAGAAGGGTTCGTCCTGGTTTTCAGCTTCCCCAGAGAACTGATTTGCCGTTCTACAAAATTTAAATATGCTGCTTTGTGTGTTATAATTCATTTTTTTTTATTCTTGTTTTTTGTTCCCGAGCCTTTACGGCATCGCTTCAACGACCGTTTCTCTTCATTAACTTTCTTTTCTTTTGCTTGGAGAATACTTTCTTGAGGCATTCATGGAACGGAAACACAGGTGTGTAAAACAAGGACAAAGGAAGAACTAGAAGGGTGAAACAAAAAAACGCGGGCATTTATGTTCGTTCTTTCCAATTGCAGTGCACCTAATGCACCGTGCTGCACCGTGCTGCTCATTGGAGATGCACAGATGAACGTTGACCGTGTTGTGCAAGATTGCGTAGATGTTTCTGCTCGCGCCTATGCGCCTGTTTCAACTCAAATCTTTTCTGTACTCGTAACTGTGATACTGACACTCTGTAGCATCTTTTGCGGGATATTCTGATGCGAAATCATCAAATGGCCCATTGATGGAAAAAGCCGGCGTCTGTTGCAACTAAAGGGCACTCAAATTCCCATTGGCTGCGACGCCACGTCACGAGTGCGCCTCGACGGAACAGAGCGGGCGAAACGGCACACGTGCTGCTTTAGCGCTCCAGGTATTGCGTGAGGGGAGAGGGTATCGCCACGACGCCACGTCACCAGCGCGCCACGACGGAGCAGATAGGTGAAGCGACGACGCGGGGCGACACGGGTTGTCGTCGGCGAAGCAGTCGCGTGACACGCGCGTGCGGGTGCCGCCGTATCGTTCTCGGAAGCCGGCTCGCTATCCGTATCTCTCTCTCTCTCTCTCACCCCCACTAGGCTTAGCTGCTGCGCGCGCCTGCCGGCCTTGGTGGCCGCTGCTGATTCCTCGGGCTCTCGTCGCGCAGGACGTCGGTGGGATACGGCGTTGGCCCCGCAGACTACTGGTGCTTGCTGCCTCGGGCAGCACATACCGCTATGATACATTACTCGCAGTGCAAAACTCGAAGTACGGCTCAGCGGCGTTCAACATATCAGTGCTTTCACATTCCCGACTCATAAGTGCTTAGGTGTCCTCGGACGTTTCTATATAATTTCGCTCTCCCTTCTTTCTATTCCCATTTTCCCTTTCCCTAGCGTAAGGTAGCCACCCGGACTCCTGGCTGGTTAACATCCCTGCCTTCTTTCTTATCTCTCACTCACTCACTTATATCCTTTCTCGCTTTCTTCTTTCCTCATGAAAAGACGAAACATTAACACGGATACCATATAGCATTGGCATTTGGCGGCATCAGGTGCCTCCAGCACATCCCGTGAAAGAGGTGCCTTCGCCGTGTTAGATGCTGACATTTTCGGTTATAAAATATAAATACTAAAATTAAACCGATAAGATCGCCATTGTTTCCTGCGTACCACGTAGGGGAGGACATAGCCTGCTTATAATCTGAGCTTGCAGGCTACATATATTAGAAGGAACAGCTCTAATGTCAGCACTGAAGATTAATGAAAGACAAGTCACTCCTTTAGCTGCGACCCATACTTGGCCCATGGACTAACACTGCCTGTGCATCATCTCGCGCAAAGAAAGCACTTTTAAAAATCTTCAGAGACAGTGGCATCAATGAGATAGCTTAGTTTGTTGAATGCTGTGGGTGTGGCATGTGTAGGCTGTCTAGACGTGATGCGCACTGCGGATATTATATTTTTCATCACACCCGGCCATCAGGAGTAGCATGCTATAGAGACGCCGCCAGGTTAATCTTTCCAGGATTCATTAAAGATCCACCCTTCTCTCTTCTATCTCTCGTCTGTATAGGTGTTTCTGTTCGCTTGACAGAATATAGTACATTTTGTAAATAGATAAACGGTAAAAAAAGAGATGTGCAACTGCACCTGCAACGGCACTTCTTTTCGGTGTAGATCCTGAGGAGGAAGTCTCCCGCCTGGTCGGCTTCGTCGGTGCACGGGATGACGCAGAAGGTGCCCGGCAGCAGCCGGAACCGGCACGTGCTCTCGCGGGAGGCGCTCATCCGCTGGCTCTGTGCAACTTGACGGTAATCTGCCAGATACTCGTGAGTCAAGGGTGCCGGGCAGTTGTCAGGGTCTTCGACCTGAGGTGTGACACGACGAGGCCGAGGAACTGAAACATCTATAAACTTCATTCCAGCGACGCTAAGAAAACGAGCACCGACTGCATGGATATTCAAATTTCGTTATACATTTCGCTGAGGCAAATGAAAGTTCCAGTATTTCATTCCTACAGCTTTATTTTTTTTTCGCTTGAATTACCAACTGTCGTTATGATGGAACGACAATAAGAAGAAGAAACAAAGTACACAGGCCCGTTTCACACAGGCGCTGCCAAAATGACGAATGAATGGTGTTGTCCTTTAGCCATCTCTTATAGTCTTCATGTTAGTCAGCTCGTGACCTAACACCACTGAAAAGCCCTGGTATGGCACAAATGCGGCACAAAGGCAAGCCGCTAAAGCAGAAATACGCATTAGTGGACCTTTATCCTCACGTGTCTTGAACGTTGCTCGCACCATATAGGCATGCGAGAAGGCTGTTGACCTTAGAAAGAAGGCATGTACAGCCGTGGTGAGCACAAGTATATATATATATATATATATATATATATATATATATATATATATATATATATATATATATATATATATATACGGACCAGGGCTGGGGTTATCAAGCTGGTTTTCTCCTCTGCATGCGAATGTAACTTGAGATTGCGGCCTGCAACTCAAACTTAGTATTTCGAAATGTCCAGTTCACTCGTCTCTGTCAGTTTACGCATTTTAATTACTAAGAAATATAGTTTTTTTTTATTCTGTTGTCCGTATAATTTTGCTCACGGGAGTACGTAAAGTATGCAGTGCACTGCAAGCACTCGTATGGTACGTGCACCATGCAATACTCGCAATAACCACTCAACGTGAATTCTGTGCACTCAGAGTGACTGTATTATTCATTAAGAACACAAAATAATAAGGACTGATGAGGAATGCGAAGGTTGTGGGATCGTTCCCCACCTGCGACAAGTTGTTTTTCATCTACTTCAATTTCCCTTAATTTATCGTTTCTTTATTTCATTTATTAAGCCCAAGTAATTTCCCCTATGTTGTCCTTGGTGTGAGCGTTTGTTGGCTTTTTATGATATGACTAATAAAAATCGGGCCCCTCGGTTAACCCCCTTTGTTCTCGTCTAAAATAATGAGGAGAAGTGTTTGGGCGGCTCATCTGATTTAAGTGCGTTAGTTTCCTCTCTCTCTCTCTATATATATATATATATATATATATATATATAAGGATGCTCTAGTCGTAAAGTCGTAAATGCAGAGCAGGCTGTGCGTTGGCGAACTAACTTGCAACCCACTTCTGTGACCCTATTTGCGCGTGTCACTTAGCAACAGCACCGCTGATGTGGCTAACCGCACTCGTCACAGTCCAAGAGGGCGCCGCAGGCGGGGTCGTCGGTGTGGTAGGGTTAGAGGCGCCGGAAGGGCCGGGGTTGGAAGTGTCCATTGTTGTAGGGGTAGCTGGGTGCAGGCGGCGACCGGAACGGAGCTCCAGGGAGGACGGGAACGCGAGAGGACGTCGGGATCTTGACGTACCTCCACCACTTTATAATACCGAGACCGATCAAGTTGTCCAGTGCTGTTTTTTTCCAAAAAAGGCAACGCCCGCAGCTCACGCGCGAAGAAGTCGAAGAAAAGGGAAGATGATGATGGCTATGTACAAATGAAAACGACGAAGTACGTTAATAGTGCTTACAATATATATATATATATATATATATATATATATATATATATATATATATATATATATATATATAAGGATGCTCTAGTCGTAAAGTCGTAAATGCAGAGCAGGCTGTGCGTTGGCGAACTAACTTGCAACCCACTTCTGTGACCCTATTTGCGCGTGTCACTTAGCAACAGCACCGCTGATGTGGCTAACCGCACTCGCTGCAGTGTAACAAAGTTCTGGTGTCGATGTCGTGTGGAATTTCGACAAGCGATTTGTGTCGACAGGAGCGCCGACCGGTGCGTGTGCAGAAGCTAAGCGTGTGGAAAACTACCTCGTAGACAGCGAAGGCGATGTTGAGCCACATCTCGTCGTGGACCTGGAAGACGCGACGGTTCTTCTGCATCAGCGCCACGATGACGGTGCACTCTCCGTCTTCGTCCTCGTCGTCCGGCTCGTGAAGGGTGACCATGTACTGCGGATTGGTGGCGAACTTCTCTGCGGGTCGCAAGGAGATTGACGGAATTTAGTATTTGGATGTGAACGGAAATGTCGGCAACTGCGTTGTCGCCGCGGCTACCCCGCAAAGATAAAAAAATAATTTCAAATGATTAAAAGGCCGACTGCAACGAAATTTCACTTTGGCCGAATCGGAGTAGTCTATGCTATATATTAAAGGTATCTTGACGAAGCTGCCCTGAGCAGGACATTATATAATTTTCTTATTAGCAGCCCTAAAGCAGCACTTAAGTAGACGACTCGTGCGCAAGTTGCGTAGCGGATATGACGTAAGTGTGAGGCCCGTCGCCTCCGAGATCTTTCAGCGCGGCGCGGTCAGCCGCGGGCGCGGCCTAATATCGGAGATTATGTTGAGGAACCGCACGATCTCGGTCATGATAACTTCGCACGGAGACTGTTCCACGTCTTCACTTTCTGAAACTAGGCTTTATTACGTGGTCCAAAGATTCGTTGCAGTTGGCCTTTAAGGGATGATAACATGAGGCGATAGGAGAGCACTCTGGCATTAAAGTGGTTTTCGAGAAGCTGATTGGCTTAGACTAAATGTTTACGCTATAGTGGCGTCCTTGACGTGCTCCATTTCGAACACTTTTCTCTCAAACATTCGACGGGAAGAATTGGCGGCGCTTTTATAGTTGGAATTGTTTATGACAGTAGTTTTCAGTTCTGCCTAAAGCCAAGCTTTGGCATAGAGAAACCGTTGGCCCTGGCATCATTACCTTAGGCGTGGCAGTTACTGCGTCTTTAGGACCAGTCGGCAAGTAATTCTTAAAAAAAAAAAAAACGTCGCTCCTCGAACAAGCCAGTAACAGTGCGCACTGTTACTTTGATACTTTCTTTGTAATGGCGCTGTGTTGTTTTGACTGCTATGTGGTGATATCAATGTGTGTGCATTAACAAAAAAAAAAACTGCATATGTAACTGTACCAGGTGCTCAAAAGAGACGAATAGCCAGCGCTGTATTTGTGCGTGAACATATACCTTCTACCATGCCAATAAAAAGAAATGCTGAGTTTACATAGTTTAAGTTTTCGAGAACATTATTTAAAGGCCAGTAGTCTGAACATTAACTATAGTAGCACTATAGTCGGTAACAACCTAAATGCAATGTTTAATACTGTCCAACTCAGAGACAATTTGCAATAATGTGCCAGCTAATTACGCTCGCTAATTTTTTATGGTGCCAAGGCGGAGACGAACTCCTTCCGATGTCGGCGTCTGTCGGGAACCATGTTGTGTACCGTGGAGGAACAGAGCACAAGTGCACTTCTCTGGGCGGAGCTTGTAGTAGCTTCTTAGGCTGTCACTGGGTACAGAGATACAGACATCTGCCCAACTTCGTTAACGTTGGAGTTAATTGAGAGTAAGTAAGCATAAGTATAAGGTGGCCCCGATTCCACAGCGAACCAGTTAACGTTCGCAGTGATGTTTGCCGAGTACGAGCGCAGTACGTAAAGGTCCGGCAGGACAGCATGGTCGAGTTCAACGCTGTTAATTAGCCTGTTAATAAATAATTTAACGTTAATTAATTAGCCTTTCGTATATAAAATAACTAGCCTAGCAACTGATTCCAATGTTGTTGCAGCACTGCTATGGGCGGAGGCGTGCTCTCAACACTGTGATTACTCCCATTCCTAGCATTACTCTAGCATAGCACTCCTACCTTTACTCCAAAGTCATAAAGCATTGTGTACCACATCCTCAGCAGTTGTAGTGGTAGCTTTCAACAGCTTCGCTGGACACCCACTTTTGCAGGGCCAGTATGGAGAGTTCTTTTTGCACTCCAGTGCAGAGAAGAGACGACAGTAAGTCTTGCACACGCTATCTTTAATTGCCTTTGACTATTACTCCGAAATGTGTGTGCAGTCATAAAAAATGCGCATGCATGAACGAGGCCCGTCCGGAGCTGTCGACTGTTTGAAATGGCTCAGTCTAAGACTGCGCATAAGGTCGTAATGGTCCAAATGACCATAGAATGTCTTTAACGTACATTCCTACTATGCGGAGCCACATTTGCAGAAACGTACAAGAATCGAACTGCAGATAACGACCAGTCAGCCTACATATATATATACACGGGAAAATATGCCGAACAAAATTGTAATGCAAGAGCCACTAACAAATGCGCATTTCGGATCCCTTCAGCGATTGCGAAGAAATCCGTCGAATATTTAAATTATCAATGTTGTTCGCACCATTTGGAACGAGGAATGGGGAACGGCAGACACAAGCGCTCGTGTCTGTCGTTCCCCAGTCCTCGTTCCAAGCGGTGGACGAATAACATTGATCATGAATTGTGAGCGACTAGCCCAGAGCAGTACACTTCTAAGAATATTTAAAGTCTGCTTGCTCTGCTGCATCAAAAGGACGAGTGTCCGCGGCGTTGGTTCGGTTAACAGTACCGCCAGGTTACTGGCCTGATGAGTTACCGACCGCCTTTCAAGTGAACGCACGCACATTGCAGTTTGTTAAAAAAGAAGCTTTCTCGATATTTCTTGGCCAGTTAAAGAGTCATTTAAGGTTTTCCCAGCGCACCCGAGTTGTCATCGGCGCCACCGGCACTCGTCCCGGGCACCCAGGAGCCTTCGAACTTCGCAACCTCCCACTGCTTCTCCGAAGCGGATTCCTTCAGTTCACCCGTCGTGGAACCGGGATCCAAGTGGCAAAAGTCAAGCATCTGGAAGTACTTGACGAAGTCCTCTTCCGAAATCCTGCGCGTGTGTCACGATGAATACGTAATGGTGAACAGCTTGGTTTCTTTTATTTTCTTTTTTTATGATTCGTGAGATCTGCGTTACGTATTTCACTCAATGGTGGCTCAATGCCTGTGATTTTCTAGCGCGGAGCATGAGAGTCGTGAGTTGGATTACAGGAACGAGACCGCCGCATTCCGGTAGAGACTAAATTCAGGAACGGTTCCTGAGTTTCATTTCAGACGCACGTTAAAGAAGCCACTCCCTTCACGGGGTTAGCAATAATCCGGAGCCTTCAATTACAGCGTCTTTCATAACCTACACTGCAGTGTTGGTTCGCGAAACATCGTGGTTTCTTACCTGATATTGACTCATGTATGAGATAAGACTAGAGCAAATTAGGCTCACGTTGATCGAATTTAAATTTTGTGTTTTTACAGCACCTGTGAGGCTGAACACTCGTACCAGCCGTTCTTACTGAGACGAAAAAGGCTATCGCTATTACCCTAGAGATTGATGCCACGCAACTTGCCACAAAGGTAAAGGCACACTTTCCAGTCAGCCGAACAAAAAAGGAAAGCAAGGCGGAGAACGGGTGAGGCAGGTTTTGTCATCTTTTTTTGTTCTGTTTTTCATAGTACTCAGTGTACCGTGAGACTCGTGGATATCGGGGCAAAGCAGCGTGCATGGATGCCCTTACCGCATCACTCAGCGCTCTCTTGCCTTTTAAATTTACGCTCACTACTCTGCACCTTCCTTCCAGAAAAGAGAGAGAAAGAAACGTGGACACTTTTCGGGCCCTAATCTTACCGAACCTGAGAACTCACCAGAACTCTCCATCGTCTTTGACCACAAGTCCCAGCTCCTGTCGCTTTTCGTCGCTGACCTTGGCCCACTTTTTTGATCTGTAAGCCGAGATATTATGTCATGGTAAGCAGCGTGCGCTCACGTTTAAGGGCAAACATGCAAGCAGAGAAAGAAAAATGTCCCTGCGTGAAATATTCTGAAAGACTGCTTGAAAGAACACAACATCCGTAAGCTAAAAAACAAGTACAACACACACAGGAGCTGTGGATGTAGTAGTGGTAGTGGTAGCGCCAGTGGTGTTTCAGCAGCCGGGTTAGCCTGGCATGCTTAGCCAGCAGTTGTTCAGCCTGAGCTTATCACGCGTTGATAACAAGAGTGCGTCAAAAATACTTACCGGCCCCGTGGCTCGAATTACCCCGTATAGATCACTACGTTTTCAAAACTCGCACATGGAAGAGCTGTGCTCATTATCATTCGTGTTTTCGCTGTTAGAAAGTTCAAATGTCAAACACTGACCACTTGCCCCAAATGCAGATTCTTTTCTGGGGAGAGAGAGAGAAATCATGCACAGAAAGGCATGGAGATTAACCAGAGGTAGTTCCGGTTGGCTGCCCTGCACGGGGGCAAGGCTTATGGGGAATAAAAGGAGAAAAAGATGATAGTATTTTGAGCTTGCAGCTCTGGGTCACTTCAAGACAAGCCAGCCCCAAGGGGCAGCTCGTAAAGCTTGACTTGTGAAATAGTAAGGTCGTGAACGGATCGCAGACGAATAAACTGGCAGCTAAGTTTTGTGTGCGCGTCTACCTCGTTGACAAGGAGCGCGTCAGTATGCGACAATCGAACCATTCATTCACTGGATGTACGATAACGTGAAGTGGACGTTTTTTTTTTACGATGGAGGCACTTGAGCAGGTCAGCCTTCCAGTGCGACGAGATCAGCAATAAGCTGCTCACGGTGTAATGGCGACAGCTTTGTGTGCCATTCTATAAGGAGAACACTGTGGCAGCGAACACAGCGCTTGTATCATCATTATTTTTTGTTTCTACTATGTAACGGGTCGTTCAAACAAAATACTCGTGAGCTGCACCTGAGTCGCCTGAGGAGAGATTCCAAAGATTGCTCCCTTAATTGCCTTAATTTGATTTTCTTCCTTACTGTGTAGAAATACCAACATAAGACTACTAACCTTGCCGAGTAAAAACTATGGTGTGCGGCAACTCGAACAATTCTAAAAACGAACCGAGTATTTCCTTATTCGATTAGGTCTTCGAATAGAATAGTGACTGTTCGTAGCCACCAATTATTTTCTGTTAGTTTTTCGAATATTTAAAATCACCAACGGTGCGCGATCAAGCGCAAGATTGCAGAAAATGTGCGACAAATTTAGTCCAGGTGGTCATAGCAGGCATAAAACACGAGAAGTTACGTGGTGGAGCCCGTTGCGTCACTCTAGGAGCCGGACGTTTCCGGCTGATTCACCGTCATGCGCGCCTACCAATGGGTCCTCCTCAGTATGTGAAAAAAGAAACCTTATTTGCGGCTACATTCGTGCTTTTAATTAACAGCACTTAACACCTTGCAATCTAACGACAAAAACTTCTTAACGTTGTGGATACGAGGATACTGGGATGTGGCGACACTCTTACATTAATGGTGTACTATAAGGCTGCTCCTTATTCGAAAATTATACAAGAGGTATTCGATATTCGATTCGGCTTCGAAAACTGCTATTCTCACGCCATTAGTAAAAACCAACAGAGAGTAAACTGTGCACTTATCCAGAGGCAAATTGAATGGTATAGTATTTAAGCTCAGAAGTCGTCAGTAGCATTCACTGTCTTGGCGCAGGGAAGGAAGACTTGCACGTTCGAATTTCAGTGACATACACATGGCACTCGATGATATATACGCTAAAGACTTTAAATATATAGTTTCAACCAGAAGCAACTCGCGCAGCTTTAATATCCGCAATTAACAGCTACTTTTCTAGTAACGCTCCAGAGGGATACAACTATGCTAAGGCTCTCATTGCAGCTGGACGAAGACTATCCGTTTGCGTGGTACGGAAGCGTGTACAAGGCAAGCACATATTTTGTGATAATACAAAAGGGAAGATAACGTGCACGTATGAACATAAAAATATAACAGCGTAATTTTCTGCAACAAAAGCATACATAAGTGCTAAACAACGATGTCAGGCCGTCCGTCCGTCCGTCTCGACAAAACTACTGCCTATTTACAAAGCACGAAAAGATACAACAACACGCAGCAGAACACTATGCAATAAAATTTCGAAGGTACTGTACACTATTTTGTGGGGGATTCAGTATATATTGCTGCTTACCATTTAAAAGTAATATTGTAATACCTGAACGCACTTCATGTTTAGTTATACCTCTTAGATTAAAAGTGACAAAAACGTTGCGTTTAGCAAAGTGAATGCATACTTGTCAGACCAAGCGCCTCTCCATTCTCCGCTTCCCCACGGGTTTCTGATTCGAATGAGTCGCTCCTGTCGTCCATCCACCGGCACCTAAGAAAAATGTTGACGAACGGATTCAGTGAGGGTTGCCTGATTGATAAATTAATTCCTGGTGCGGGAGAAAACGCCAAAAATTACGACAGGAATACAAAGAAGATATATACTGCACGAGCGCTGACTGTTAGTCAGCGCTTGTTCTTTCTGCCAAATGACAAAGAAAAACATGCAAGAAAGAACTGAGCACACGCCAATGAATGCTAATCAAATGAGTGTCTTGATACGTGCAGACAACTGTTAAACGTAGAGGCTGTCTCCTCCAACGTGGCTCGGCCAAACGCACATCAAAATACATCCATAAGCTTGTTCTTCCTGCCCGTAAGTGTATCGAGACGTATTTGGGCAACTTTCCTTCTACTAAAAGTTACTGAATATTTTCACGATAAGAATTTCGATCACCCTTGAACGCAATGTAACCGTTTATTTTTTAATTATTTTTCTTTTACCTGTAAACAGATTGGACCGAGCAGATGCTAACAAAAGCAATGACGTCACGGGGAACTGGTGCATGTATTCCAGGTATCGTCGCCACTCATGTTTATTTTTTTTGCTTCCTTCTGCGACCTATCAAGCCACCACTAACGATGAGATCGGCCTATTCACAATTTCTGACGTTCAATGCCCGTGGCGTTCTAAGTTTGCTTGTATATGTTTCTTTAGCGTCCCTGTAATCCTCGAAGCGGTGAATGCATTGTTGCTCACGGCTCCCTGAAGAGCAAGCGATGCTAATGCTAACTAAGGTAAAGCTACATGCTGGATAAGTTTATCACTCAGAGGGTTGTTGCTGCGAATGCTCTGAAAACAATAGGCGCGTTCTATCTTGACGTTACTGCTGTCCTCTTGCCTCCGAGCAGGCTTCTTTCTTATTACACTGGGAACCACGACCAGTGCCCCCATCATGCTACGCAGACATAAACTAAAAAAGAAAGCAAGGCTACGGAGGAGACAAGTTGACTACATATTTAGAATAATTAACATACACCGTATGTAAACACTCTTGTGAAAAGGCGTTTGAAAGAACAACTACAGAGATCACGAAAGTTTTTCGTGAAAATGTCCTAAAAGACTGCAAAGTGACATTGCAGCAGCACCTTGTTCCCACTGTTAATGCAGATGAGGTTGATCCCGCGCTCAGCTTTGCGAGTATCTCTTTTTATGGCCGATCATTATGGCAACATAATTCGAAGGTCGAAGATGTAGAAAGAGCAAGCAAGTCCTTCGGGTGTTAATGGTGGCACCGAGTTCGTGTGTGATGTGACGGTTGCTTATAGGCTATATCATTGCGATAACAATTATATGGGCACTCAAGGCGCATTCCTGCCGTCGGCGTCGCTGTCGCCATTGCCATGAGGTTCCGTATAAAGTCGAAGCTCGATAACACCATCGCCGTGCGCCGTATGCTGTACGTGCGAGTGAAAGCTTGCGAGGGTGAGCCGGCGAACACGGTTTAATCTCGCGTTCGCGAGCGAGGAACGCGGGCCGCGGAAGCGTGCCTTGTCCTGTCGCGCGCGAGGCAGGGGGTCAGGCGAAAGAGGAGGGCGTTCTTCTACGGCGGGTGCTAAGGTGCCTCGATGTCCTGCTCACCCACCGCTCAGTACCTAATGGAGACATCCGTGGCGTCTACTACGGCGTTGGGCACGCGAATGGCGGACGCCGTAAGGACGCGTTGCCGACGCTCGTGTGTCCTGAAAGCGATGTGCGACGTGGCCAAAGAGCGCGCCCGCGCGGGCCTCACCTTCAAAGCGATCAGTGATGTTTGCAGAGAGAGAGAGAGAGAGAGAAACGAAGAGGGAAAGGTAGGGAGGTTAACCAAGGACGTGCCCGGTTGGCTACCCTACACTTGGGGAGGGAAAAAAAGGAACAACAAATAAGGAGCGAGAAGAAAAATAATATTCGGTAATTCACAGTCAGTTACAGAGGAATATCCACTGTCACAAGCATTCATACAATCCAGTGTCCTTCAAAAAACGCAGAAGGGCTTTTGTGGTTTGCATGCAAGAACGCATAGCCTACGGTCCAAGTATCTTTTCTTCTCAGAGCACTCTATTGTCTAGCAGGTTGAGTTTCGCTTGTAAAGTTGAGTGTCGAAGGATGGGCAGTGACGCAGAAGGTGCTTTAGAGTCTCATCACACCCGCAAAAATTGCACGCCGCACTGTTGGCCATTCCTATCAGGAAGGAATAGGACATTGTAAAAGCGATGCCCTACCACATGCGACACAGTAAAGTTGTTTCGCGACGGGAGTCCAGATGGCAGGCGAAGTTGCAAGTTAGGGTCGAGAGAATGCAAGCGTGAGTTGGTGAACCCCGGGGAATGCCATCGTATGTGTGATGTAACGAGCAAGTGATTGAAGTTGTCGCACAGCATCAGTTCTTGAAAGTGGTATAGGAACCCGCTGATGCTTTAGGTGAGCCGAACGCGTAGCTTCATCTGCACTGTCGTAGCCGACAATTCCGCAATGGCTTGGCAACCATTGAACTACAATGTCGTGGCCTTTCCCGAGCGCGTGATTATGAGCGTGCCTTATTTCGTACACTAGCTGCTCGTGTGACCCATGATTTAGGGTAAACTGCATAGCTTGTAGGGCTGCTTTGGAATCGCAGAAAATGGCCCAACAATTTGGTGCCTGCTGGAGCACGTCCTTGAGTGCACCTTGAACAGCCGCAAGTTGTGCTGCAGAGTGTGCGTAGTGCTCGTAGCTTCGTATGCGCTGTGCTTTCGACGTTTCGGTCGCGTTGAAGCGAGAGATGCGTGAAGGTCAATTCGTTCGCTGCAGTCGCGATTCCACACTCCAGCATTTGGCTAGCGAGTTTCCGCGCTTATCGAGCGAGATTTGTTCATGTTTATCTGTGTGCGCGTACCTCTGCGCTCGTGGTGTGGTGTGTGTTTCTTTCTTGTGTCTTCGTTTTTTCGCGCAGTTATAACAAACGTCTAAGCGCGTAACACCGTGCTTCTTACTTTAGTTATAAAACACGTTGGCGGCATAGTTAGTTTGAATCCATGATAGAATGTGTAAGCGTGACTGAGCAAGGACGTAGAAAGAAGCAGACACAAAAAGACCGCGCTGTCTCTGTGTCTTTCTTTTTACGTCCTCGTTCAGTCACGCTTACATATTCTATCATTGTTAATTTAGTTAGCAAGCGAATGTTTACAAGTTTATACGGCCGATAAAGCTACTATTCTTACTTCGTACAACTATCTACTAATTTGCTATCGCAATCGGTGCTTCGCCTTTCGGGCGAAACTGCGAATGTTTTTTCTTACCTCTGTGGCACCAGTGACGCTGTACTCATGAAAAGCATGTAGTCCTTTCTGGCCCTTCTCTGATTCCTGCAAAGGAAATGCAGTGTTTCTTAAATAGTCCGATACAAGAAAGGAAAAAGAAATCAATGTGGGACCTCTTTCCCGCGCGATGTGATAAAAATATATTTCAAAAGTTCATGACGCAGCCTATTATGAAAACTGCACAAAGCAATACTAAATGGTCTGCAATTTTGCAACTCAAATAGGCCTAAAAAGTAAACTGCCCGGCCTAGCATACACTACGGACCACGGCAGGGTTGGTTAACGCGACTAGCGCAAGCACTTCACTTACGCCAGGTCTACTCTATCCGATTGGTAACCTCACCAGGGGCACGCCAGCACAACACACATACTGCCGAGTATGCCTTAAAACGCTGCACACATCGACACCAATCGCCCCCCCCCCCCCTCCCTTCCCACCTCCGCCGTCAAAATTCATGACGTCACGGTAAACTAGTGCAGTAACTTTAAGGCAGTGTCACCACCGTTCTTTCGTTTTTTGGCAAATCAGTTCTGGAGAATCCCGCAAGGTGGAGGAAACGTCATGAAAGGAATCATTGTCATCCACCCGCTCTAACAGGCAGCCGCAAGGGAACCATACGGTTTTTTCAGAAAGAAAGCTTCGTAGTTGAGGAAAAATGTGGCTTCGTGCTACATTATGGTGGATGACAATTTTTCCTTTCTTGTCCTTTCATTCTGGAGTCTTCACTGGCTTACGAAGCCTCTTTTCGAGGTAAAAGTGGCTTATTTGGTATTGTATAAGGGTAATTTACTAATTTTTAAGGTGAAATATTCAGCGCGAAACCCAGGACAACCCACAAAGAAGAGACGAGGCAAGCACTGGCGCTGACTAACAACCGATTTATTCTTCTTGTGGGTGTTGCGCTCAATTTTTCACCTTAAAGATACCATGTACCAACTAGCCCCAACAGAAGTATCATTGATTTAATTTACTAATATAGCTAAAATAATTTTTCTTTCTATTTAGTGCCCTTTTAAGGGTGAGGGAATTAGCCGTGGGACAAAGCAAGCGCCTTTTATACACCCATAATGGTGTTAAAGTGCTTAGTGCGTATAATACTAAGCACAACTGCAGGGATCTTAAATTTCTCGAAATTAATCTCAAAATTGCTGTTAGGGGGTAAGACTGTTCGCCATTCCATTCTCGAACTGTAACAGTTGCCGACGAACAGCGATACGCACTCGAGAGATCGTGCTGATTGCGCTTCACCTTACATCAAACTTTCCGAGCTTTCAAATGGAGGTAAAGTGGCTTACGATGATGGAACACGTGATGAGAGATTTCCTTTCCAGGGCCTTCTGAATGATCTGAAACAAGTTCTTGGGCGCACGCTCGAGGGTCAGCTGCTCTGTGAGGCCTCCTGTGAAAGTACCCAGGCCTTCGTTGCCGCTGCCTCCGACGAGGGCAGCGTAGCCACCGTGCAGCCTGCAGTGTGTGTGAAAAAGCGGGGTCAAGCACGTATCGTTTATTAAGCAATCCTACTACTGAAATGAAAACAGCTTAGCAATTCTATGCCAATCTAAGCAATTGATGCATCAAAGATAGTGAAGCTATACTATAAGCGAGTCCTTACACACTTCACTGGAAGTACTACGGGTCTGTTTGCTATAGCTGTTCTTAGTGGCGATTCATCATCGATGCCGTGGTCGTGTACAGACGCTTCGGGGCTGCCGCGCAAGTTGCATTCCTGGACCACGCCGTCAGCTTTTATTGCCGCAGCCATACAAATAATCTAGCTGACATCCAACGTCTGGGCCGATGAAACACGGTAGTTAAAAAAATATAAAATACAAAGAAGGTCTCGGAGTCAATGAATATACTAAGGGATCAATTCTTTACGAAGTGGACCCTCAACTGAAATACCGACTGGATGTAGAACTTTGGAAATGTACGGTGTGGGGTTGTGGCACCTGCACTCTTGGGACAAAGGAACGACAACACAGTAGTGCAAAAAATCACAAGGGCATTTACTGCACCTTTCATAGATCAATGCCTGCTAGCCGAGTTGCTATCCACAAAACATGCCGATAGGCGCGCGACAAATCGCGGAAGTGCGACTCACCGCGACCGGATAGCGAGCGAATATGTTCGCCCCATTCTGGATCCCAACGCCTGGTCGTTCGCGCGTACGGTCACGCGAACGGTGACGCGTTCGAAGGAGGCCACGCCAGACGGTCTCGCAGAAGCATGGATCGGTGCGCGCGCTGGACGTCCGCGGCACTCGCCGATCCGCAACCCAAGCGAGAGCGCCTTGTCTCTCCCGCACCCAAGTAACCCTGCCGTGAGGCGGCGTTAGCAGCGCAACACTCGCGCCATCTCTCGCACTGCGTTTCAACCACTCCGACCGCCGCGGGCTCCAGGCCACGCGGGGAAGCCGCACTGTAGGAGAAGGGAGCTATGCGGGAAAACAAGATATCAGGGGACGCGTGAGAGTCACGCATCCCCACAACGGAGACACTAATTCATCGACTACGCTTTGGGACAGCATACACCAAACGTTTCCTATATCGCATAAAACGGGCTTCTTCCACGGCTTGCTCATGTGGCAACGACGACGAGGATGTTCGCCGTCTCCTCCTCGAATGCCCCAGACACGCGACGCATAGAAGGGAGCTAGAACAAGAGCCTCACTCCACTGTTCCTCACCGGCATTCCTCACTCGCAAAATTGCTGGGCCCACAGCCATCTAAAATAACAGCGAAACGCATTGAATGCACTCGATCGAACATCTGTACGAAAATACCGACATCCCTAACCAGTACTAGATGACGCACTGAAGAGACACACAATGTAACTACAACTTGCTTTCATTATTTTAATTATTAGCGCTTCTATATTACGTGTTACACTGTCTTGTATACTGTGCTGAAGCTCAGCCTTGACTGTCATATTCTGTACGTGTATTATTTTAATTCTGTATAATTCCTGATCTGTTTACATGCTCATCGCTGTCTACAGCGCGGCCGCCTGTGTGACATAGTGACTTTGTTTACAAACTCAGTGTGGTGCGACTTGCCTTTGCGTTTAATATTGATATGTTCGTGGATGTATAGGACTGTAAGCTGTATATTTATGGCCCTGTGACGTCGTTTCTTCTAATTTTCCTACTAAATATTTTTATAATTCACAATTATTTATTTTTCTTTATTTCTTTTAGTGGACCATCAACAAGCTTCTTGGTCAGTCGTTTCCACTATATTAGTAGCCACGGCGGACTAATGCGAAAATTTCAGTTCGGCGTCGCCGTCTGCCTTCCTTACAGGAGTATCATTTTGTCGCCCACTGCCTCTTAGCTGTCGGTCCGCTATAATATCGATTAGGTGTAATTAATACGTTGGGCGTTCGACAAGTAGAATCTTAAAAGTTACAATTCCAGGTTAACATTGTGTTCCTTCCACCTCCTTCAATCGCCAGTCAATAAATACAGTCTGAAGCAGACTTATTTGGAAGTCGACTTTCTTATGCGACTTGAGCTTCGCGATTTATGACTCTCTAATCTTTCCACACGCAGGCAGCAAGCAGAAGGGACGTAGTTTGCCGAAGCAGGCTCACTTGGCGTAGGCCTTCTCCAGGAGGGCGCTCCAGTACTCGTTGCTAGCGCTGGAAGTTACGAAGGCCAACGTCTTTTCGTCTTCCCTGTAGGGAAGCCTGTCGTCGACCACAATGTCGATCCAGCGGTTGGCCTTCCATAGGCGGAAGTGGAAGATGCCGGCGTACTTGTCCTTCTCGAAGCTCTGGCCCTCGGGCACCACGTTCTTGAGTAGATCTTGGTGCAGAGTCAAAGTAGCTATAGATGCTAGCACCCAGCAGTCACCTGGCACATAAAGAAAGTGTCATCATACGACGAGGCGATGACTAAAATCGTCACTAACGACATCTTTGATTGCAGATCCTTACTTAAAGAATAAATGGTTGAGCGCATGACCAACGAGAGCCGAGCAAAAGTGTGCGTTGAAAGCATAAAAGAAAAGAAAAGAACTTCGTAAGGACAGCGGCATTGTTGGGCACTATTTACAGACTTAAAAAGCGTTCTGTTCGCATGAGCCTTCATCTGCATTCACTTAGACCATTGCATTACTTTTTGGGGGATTAACTTATAAAACCCATCTGCTTCCGCTTCGGATAAATCAAAATGTAGCTATCCGTGCTATTAATAAATTTCGAGTGATTCCCATCACTCCGCTCTTTCATTATATACTTCGGATTGATGGTTTGGTTAAATGGCATCTTGGAATATTTGCTATCGCATCATTAATGACCGGAATCTTCTTCAGTTCATTCATAGCAATGAGCTTCTTTTTGCGTTGTCAACGCAACAAAGGAAATGTGCTACCCGTTTTTAAAATAAATTTCGTTTTTCACAAATAATAAATAACCACAATCTCAGGTGATTTACATTACAAAACAACGTACTTCTGTCAAATGTTCGAACTATAATTACGGCACTCAAACGGATGTTTCATTAATCAAGTATGGAATTTATTTATTTATTTATTTATTTATTTATTTATTTATTTCAAGAAACCTTAAAGGTCCTGACCACGAGGGTATTACATAAAGTACTGGCAAAAATTACATGACAGACTAGAGAAAATGAATAGGCAACAAGAATCAAAATGTGGTGGAAGAACAACACTCAATGAAAGGTAATGAAAAAATGCAACTTCGAGGATGAATGGAATTCAGAAATTTATGGTTCGGATGACTGACAAGACCCTGAGTACCACTAAGCAGTTTCCACTAAGCAGAAAACACTTTTTTTTTGTAATTCATGATCCTAATTACCTCGAACATTGAAATTCGCACGTGTTATAGGCAATTACGTGAAAGCATTTTGTATATTACGATTTTTTTTCTTTTTCCTTTCTTTCTTTTTGCGTTATCAACGCAACAACGGAACTGTGCTATCCATTTTTTATAATAAATTTCGTTTTTCACAAACAATATTACATATTACACCATAACCTTTGTGTTTCAAATTAAAGTTTTTAAAAAGTAAGATTATTGAGCTTTAGATTGACATATAGCATCACATTTTAACCCTGATAATATCAATAAAAAATCATTACTACAACTTTCAGAAAGTGGGCAATATTACTATGGTAAGGAAAAAGTTCAAAAATTAAATTACATTCTGGACTTTTATGTGCCAAAACCACGATATGATTATGAGGCACGCCGTAGTGGGGGACTCTGGAATAATTCATACCACGTGGGGTTCTTTGGCATGCACCCAATGCAAGGTATACCTGGGCGTTTTTGCATTTTGCCCCCATCAAAACGCTTGCGCCTCACACGTGGTGGGCTGCCTGAGCGACAAAGCGTGGTCTACAGCAGTGCTTACATAAATGCGAATGCAGCGTACCGTATCTTTTAGCGCATCATGGTAATACTACATTCGGGACTCACGTCATTAAACTTATTCACCGGCGTACGGCATACGCTACTTTAGCACTCTACCATGTGCGACTGGGGAGAATTTTTACCCGCAGTTTACGCTCCTGGTTGTCAGCAACGTCCGTTACTCACCGAGTCCACCTTGCTGGACATCGAAGCGACTGAAAGTTTCGTTCAGGAAGTCCGGGTTTTCGCATATCTCCTGAGAAAACGAGAGTTGGACAAAACATTATTCGCATGGGCCAAAGAACTCGCGGTTGATGAGTCAGGAAATCTAAAATATTAAAATTTAAGCTGACACGTCGCTGCTCAACCCCCCCCCCCCTCCTCCCCGTCATATTGCCAGTTGAAAAAGTGTTATTTTACTTCAGTGTCTCACCATTGTGCAAAGTTTAAAATCTCAGGACGTCATGAGGACCTAACGCGTCAACTTCAAGCAAGTCTTTCCGCGTTATTCTTGTTTTTTTTTTTTCTGAATTACCGAGGCTTCGCTCGCGGTACAACAAACGCTTTTTATATTTCAGTGGTGTAATTTAGCAATACAGGTTAAAATCGCTCTTAAGTGTCTCTTCAAGTGTGCTTGAGTAGTTTCTCTTAACTGCCACCCGCCGAGGTGGCACAGTGGCCATGACGTTCAGCTGCTGAGTACGGGGTCACGGATTCGATTCCCGGATGCGAAAATCGAATCCGGTGTGCGCGGAATTCCAAGATGTATGTGCAGTTAGGGTAAGGTAGCCCCGTTAACCTCGTGATGATCAAATACAGTTCCACATTTTAAAAAATGCAACTCGTTTAACTTTGTTTCTGGTCACGAAGAGTACGTTTGTACGAATAAAAAATCCCTAAAAATGTTATTTGAATAAAAACGTAAATATAGTAGTAATTAATTAGTGAGTAATCCATTTGCTGGAATGCTCACAGCTGTAAAGATTTGATCCGGCCTACCAAAATTGCTACTATAGGTTGTGCGCAGGGTTACCGGATCACTCGAATCGCATATCACCAAATTGGCCTCCGTGGCAGCCCAACATTAGCCAAACGCGAGAACTGCAAGTAGCCCAGTGGTAGGCAAAAAATTAGTGTTTTTGTGGCGTTATTCCAGTCATACAATAAGTTCATTTTCTGCAAGAAAATCCACGTGTTCGTTTCTTTCACGGTAAGCAGAAAGCCGATATTTCACCGGAGGCTTGCGCTACAGAGACACTAAATATAGGCCGCCAAAAAAAGGTGCTAAACAAAATTTCCCGTTCATACGGAGGAACGTCTGTTAAGTAAGCATTACTCGCCACGAAGTTTTATTGTGGCTTTGTCCGGGAGCCTAGGAGGAAACATTTTAAATACACGCACAGATATGTGGTCACATGATGTCGTGTTTAACTGTTTCCTTGCACTCGTACTTGCTGCATCAGTTCAAGGAGGGCGGCAATACAGGCTCGAAGGCAAGTTTATGATAAGGTGAATGCGGACTTTATGACTATGTAGTCTTTTATTTTTCTCAAAGCAAAAAAAAAAAAAAAAAAATCTAGAGCGCCAGAAGAAAAGTCGTTTCACAAGAACACACAAACATCCATTCCGCATAGTTATAGCTGACGACAGTTTGACAAAACACAACACAATGCATAAAACAATAAGATAGATTACGAGACAAAACGCATTGCAATAGATGGTGGCTGCACTTCAGAAACTGGAATGTCACCAAACTGGCAACTACGATGCTTTCACAAATTGAACCGCACAGCTGATCAATTTTTATTCGGGACGACTTGCCACAAGGCATATTTAGTAAAAGAAAGTCAAATAAAAGCTTCCAACTCTTTTGTGAACCTACAGGCGTTCTGCATAGTTCTTGCACAAAGCAGGGTACATGGTGATTGGCAGCCCCCCCCCCCCCCCCCCCTGATTACGATTTACTACATTCTTGCTGCCACCGAATTTAGCATGCATGCAAGGGAAACTTAAATTGATCATTCGGTAGAATTATGATCCGGCGCCCGCCCCCTCCTCCGCGCAGCTTATTTAGTGGCTTTCGGGGAGACGAGTTGTAAAATGCGGGGGGAGATTAGTTTTCAGAAACAATGAAATATAGCCCAAAAATAGCCACATAGCTGAAAGGAAATTTCTGACGCCAACTCGGACTAGTAGTAGCCAAATTTGGCTATTTATAGCACAATCTAGTAATCCTGGCTGTGCGTTAAGTTTTCCCTGCGCCCTAATACCAATTTCGAGGTATCAAACTAAGCGAAGCAGAAATGATGGGCTGTGTCCTGGTGGTACGGATTTAATCCGTTAATCCGGGGTCCTTTACTACTTTGTGTAGGCGGGTATAGGCTTTAATGAGATGTCACTGGTGGGCTTCGAACCGATACTCCTCAATTGCCACTGCTTTTCTCTGTTGCTTTGACACTTTATATCTGACGAATCAGTCAATAAATAAATCCCTTAACTGAAGACAAAAAAAATTGATAGTCACTTAAGTATCCTTACTCGATTAGAATGCGAAAGCATAATGACTTCTCCAATAATTGGTTACGCCCATGATACTGACTCCATGCATTGTAGCGTGTCCTTCACAACTGTACCTTAATCCACTTTAATCCAAATTGCTCTGATTTGTACCAGCCTTAATTCACCGTTTTAATTCACCTTGATTCATTTCAATTGACCTTAATTTACTTTACGCCACCTTAAGTCCCCTTAGTCTAACTTGTTATAATTTTAATTAAATTTACTTCACTCTATTAACCTTAATTCACGTTAATTCATATTAATTACCCATAATTACCACTAATTAACGTTGCTATACCATTTACCATCTTCCGTATTGCTACTGACATCACCCAAGACGCTGACGACGTCTCACTGATTTTTGGTAACACTCGTTGCGGAAAACGCCGGCTTTCCTGCCTCATTGGACGTATAATGCTTTCGCAATAAAAACCGATACAAGAAAGACTGCGCAGTATTTACCCAAGGCCTTTTCCAGACGACTTCGAACTCGGGTTCCTTGGTGCCCCAGGCGGTTTCCCTCACGCAGGGAAACTCGTGGTCTTCGAAGAGCTCCTGGCGTTTCAGGCATCTCTTCAGCAGGACCTCGTAGTCCTGAGGTTCGCCAGTCTTCGTCTTGGTGCCGGAGAAACGTTCGCCGAACTGCGCAGGCGCACGCGGTTGCGTTCGAGCTGATAAGTTCGTACTCAGCGCGTACGAGCGTACGAGCACTGGCCTCGTGAACGGGACTGGCAAATGTATTTTATGGTGAATATATTTAACAGCTGAAAAGACACACAAAGCAAAGAAACTTAGACGAAAATTCACGCAGTAACTTTTAATAAGTAAGACATATAGCGTTTTACAATGCTGTGCTTTGTGGGGATGCGCGACTCTCGCGCGTCCCCTGATATGTTGTTTTCCCGCATAGCTCCCGTCATCTGTAATCCGGTGTGGTTGAAGCGTATTGCGAGAGATGGCGCGAGTGTGCCTCTGCTACCGCTACCTAGCAGCGTGGTTACTTGAGCGCGGAAAGGAGAAGGCTCTTCTTTGGCTCGGGTTAGGCGAGCGGCGCGGACGTTCTGCGCGTGCGCCGATCCATGCTTCTGCGAGACCATCTCGCGAAGCCTACCGGGGAATAGACGAACACGATTGTTCGAACGCGCCACCGTTCGCGTGACCGTACGCACGTACGACCAGGCGTTGGTGTCCAGCATGGGGCGAGCATATTCGCTCGTTATCCGGTCGCGGTGAGTCGGAATTTCGCGATTTGTCGCGCGCCCATCGGCATGTTTTGCGGATAGCAACTCAGCTAGCAGGCATTAGTCTATAAAAGGTGCAATAAATGCCCTTGTGATTGTTTGCACTACTGTGTTCGTTCCTTTGTCCCAAGAGCACGGGTGAGAACCCCACAGCTTGTAAAACTGACTCAGGAAGTCGCACGTAACGTCACACGACTCCCTCGATTAATGTCTCACAATTCACGTTGACGCCAAAATAATTTGTTTATTTCCGGCAAACCAGTTCCGTGGAATCTCACGAGGTGGAGGAAGGTTCATGAAAGGTACAATTGTCATCCACCTGAATCTATCACGAAGCTACAAAGAAAACCCACGGAAGCTCATACGGCTTTTTCAGAAAGGAAGCCTCGCCACTGAGCAAAAATTTGCCCTGGTCCAGCATTCGAACCCGGGACCAACGCCTTTTCGAACAGGTCGGAGCGTGAGGGTGAATTAATCGACAATCCGAAACACAGGGACACTGAATATGACAAATACGTCCTTCAGAATCCCGCAAGGTTGGTTTTTATAGATTCGCGATACTCTTATACATTCGCAGTATCATTAAAATCTTCTACGTAATTAGTTTTAGAGGAAACGTGAGACTGACGTTATGACGCGGCAGCTGGGACGTGCGTGGTGCTAATTACGTAACGACGACTTTGTGTGTGTAACCTAGGCACATTTAACAGACAAATAAGGCTATGAACATTTCCTGGCCTCTCGTTCTTGCACGAAACAATGCCCGGATGTTCCTTTCGATTCCAGAAAACCCGATACAGTTGAAACTCGCGAATGTTTTTAGCACGGTCGTACGAGTCCAGCAAAGCTGGCACGGGGACAAAAGCGAAACTCGACACCGGGTCTGCTCTTCGCCGTATGCCGGGCACGAGTTGAAGGCGTTGGAAGGACTACGGGGTAATGCCCGTGCATTCTCTCGTGCCCTGGTAGTCATCCAAAAGAAGCTGCCGGAACCACAAAGAGAATGCAAATTGGCGCTAGTCGAAGGGATGGTTTCGCTGCAGCGCCTATTGAAGGTAAGCAACCCGGAAGGCAAGGATGAATGCTCGCCAAGGGTTCGCGAAAGACAAGGACTGTCCTGTTTCAGCGCTATACGACGCAATAAATAGGAACGAGTTGCGGGGTAGAAATTAAACACGCGTGGATTCTCGCCGTCGTCTGTAGATCTGACGCTGGATAGAGGTACGGAAGAAACGCTTTTTATAAGATGTTGTGGAGTGTGGCGTATATCGAGACCTCCACTGTCTCGCTCACAGTGCACGCTCGGCCCTGTATTCATAAAAAAAGTTGTTACGCTAAAGCTGATCGTAAGAGCAGATGTTAGGCTATGAGTCCTCTTCAACGAGGCAATCGTGATGTCGGCCTGGCCACACTACCGAAGGAAACCGGCCAATGGCAAACAGCACTTACGTCCAAAGAATTTTGTGAATTCGGCTCCTGAGCAGGTTGACGATTGATTGATTGATTGATTGATTGATTGATTGATTGACTGATTGTGTTAATGGCAATGTTGGCAACAAGTATGTCTCTACTTCGCAACGTATATATCTTTTTCATGAAAACAGTGATAACGTGAGGTGAAGTGAATACGTACAGTATGAAGCAGTTCGTTATCAGTGCAGCGACACCTCCCCCCCCCTCGCCCCGCATAAGCGTATTCTGTCTTGCTTGCAGTTCGCTTTTCTTCCTTTCTTTCTTTCTTTCTTTCTTTCTTTCTTTTAACAAAGAGAGCCAGCTACTTTCAGATCATGATCGAACGGCATGCACGTATCAGTGTGACACAGAGCTCGATCTTGACAGGAAAGTGACGATCGCTAAGCGCTAAACAAAGGAACGGTACGCAAAACTGATGATGGCTGTCCTTGGACTGCAACATACGTTTCAAAGGGCCTCTCGTTCCTTGTGTGGCAACCTTGTCCTCTTTAACAGCAAATTCGAGGGCACACCTTAGAAAGCTTATTTGGGAGCAGAAAAATTCTAGAGGTACATCATGACGCTCAGCAATCATTCGAAGGCTACGTGACGCCTGGTGTCCATGCCATGAGAAGTCCTTCGTGAAGTGCTTCAGAGGTTTATGCCCTCCCCATGTCTTGCGGTAATATGTACACATACCGGCCAAATCTAAATTTGCGTGGACGCTCAATTACGGGAACAGGCACAAAAAGTAAACAAGAAAGAGGACAAGAGCGCACATACGGTAGCCCAAGTTACGCGTGTGGTTGGGAGGCTCGTTTTTTCGGGGACAAACACTGCAGACAGGGTCTGTAACACGTCTTCGGGTCTTGCTCTCGAAGCCGATCTTATCAAAAGCACAGGGATATTTGTATAAGTGAGCCGTCACTCGCACTTGTTACGTCAGAATGCGACTTCTTGTGCAACCGTCTTTGGTATACGCTCGTTGTTCCTGCGATAGAGCTGTATACTTATCGTGCGCGTGCTTACCATGATGACGTATATGTATAACCCTTCCCGCTGTTGAGCAACTGTAAGTATAGCGCTTCTCTTCCTCGTACCATCCAATGTGTGTTGTCGTTCGTTGCGTTAATTCCAATCATCAGCAATGCAAGACCAACTAGCCCAGCAATTATTCTTTCTAGGCCTCAAAGGTCGTAAAAATTGAATATCTCTTAGTTTAGCCGTTCTCAGGCGATCTCTTTCCGAAGGACTGACCGAGCCACATGCTTCCTCATCTTACGAGATTCAGCACATTCAGCATGGCATGCCCGATGGACTCATGACACAGAAGGATATGAGCACGACAGGGTGGTTCTTCATCAATCTTCACACTGGATGCAGCAGCCAAGGCATTTGAGGTACATTCAGCAGGTGTATTCCCTGCTTCTCTTGTATAGCTCCAGCGTGCGCTGCGCCGACGTCAATTGCCCCGTTATGAAAGGCACCATTTAGAAAAAAAATATATCGTAAGGAAACGAGTAAAGCATGGGTGTATGTAAGTCTCGTTTAATATGAGCTGTAACATGGCGCCCGTGGTCGAAGGGGCTTCAAGTTTGCACGGCGTCGCCAATATACAAAAAAAAGTATAAGAAGATTTGAACACCGTTCCATAAACTGGTACTTATTAAACCGGATTTTCGTATGTCGGCGCCTCTCTGTAGCCTCGAAGCCTCCTAGATTACGGGCACCATGTTTCAGCTCATATTGTACGCGACTGTACGTCGTCTTTATTTTAATGAGAAGCATTATACGGCTGCTCACTGCAGAGTCCAGAAGTGGTGTTTTTCGGTGAGCATCAAAAGGATCACTTTAGCGTGCCCAGAGTCGCTATAAAGTGCCTAATATATCGAATGTACGTGATGAGGAATACAATAGACAACGTCCATGTTCCAGAGTGTTCTCGTTAATTTTCTAGAACGAATTAAAACTCTCATTACAGCAAAAAACGGACTTAGGTGAGGAGTGTGCGGCCTAGGTGCCAAATAAAGGTGCAAAGGCATGCTTTAGAAGTGTTCTTTGTTCGCAGAAGCGCATTTAGAGGCGATTCGGGGTCACAGGATTCCCTAGGAGGGCTTGGGCGCAACAAACGCAACACGACGCGCAACAAACGGCAGTAGGCGTTGCCGACGAGCACGAGCTTCGCGCATTTACGATAATTCATGTCGGGGAGTTTCGGCCTTCACTTTTTTTTTTCTCTCTCCTGCTTTACGGTATTCCTGGAGAGGCATAAACGCTAGGAGACAATGCTGGAAAACGCATTGTTAAGAGATCTAGAGATACTTGACTGAAGTGTGGGAGGTGGACAATGAATCGGCTCTATGGGACGAATACCGATAGGTTACAGGCTCCCTTGATAAGCACCTTGATTAATTGCGAACTCACAGCTGCGGCTCTTGAATGTCCGCAAGTGCGACTTCTTTGCTCATTGTTGCGTCAAATGTGTTTCACTATGCATATTTCAGCATAAAAGAAAGAAGGATAGCGGATAATATGTAATAGCTGTCAATTGAAAAACCAGAAGCTCAATGTATGAAAAGCGAAGTGCCCAAGTACGTACACCTCTACTCGCTAAAGTTTCTAGAAATTTTGTGCTTCGAGTCACAGGGTTTGCAGCCTAGTACATGATATCGTGGGAATTTATGTTCTCAAGGACTGTCTTCCAGCGTAAATCGCTGACACATAGTCGCACGTCCTTCTCAACTTGTTTTGTGCAGCTTTACCTGCGTTTTATTTCTTGATTCGTTTAACTTGTGTGGAATTGCTTGCCTTTCAGACACCACGCTTTAGGCTACATTTACCTCGTTTTTTTTTATTTGAGAGACAAGAAAGAAAGGAAAAGAGATAATTTGAAAAAAAAATGAGATTACGAAGTTTTACGCGCTAAAACCAGGATCTGATAATGAGGCACGCCGTAGTAGGGGACTCCGGTAATTAGGACCACCTGGGGCTCTTTAACGTGCACCTAAATCTAAGTACACGGGTATTTTCACATTTTGTCCGCATCGAAACGCGGTCGCGTGGCCGGGATTCGATCCCGCGACCTCGTGCTTAGCAGCCCAACACCATAGACACTAAGCAACAACGGCGGGTTAAAGACAGAATTTGAAAGAAATTAGGTACCACATACTCTTACGTTCTGTATAAATCACGCTGTTCTGGGACACCCAAGCCAACGTTGACAAAGGCTACCCTCGAAGCCTGAACGCACTTCCAGCCAGGGGCTTCTATATTGACAGAAGAAGCCAGAAGTGTGACCTTATACGAAGTGAGACCTTCTTGTATGAAACAGGCTTATGTGCCATTCTTCTTTCAATTCTTTATTTCATCTCTGACATGCCTTTCAGCTTGACGATCATTATCGGGAAGCCACTACAACAGCCATGGCAAGGCATTCGCCCGTATACTGCCGCTGTTACGCCCCTTTAAGAGTCATGTGCTTAACATTCCCTGCACGAAGTAGGACGCTTCGTGCCCGAATCTTGCACGTCTCAGTCAAGAGTTAGCAGTAAAAAGGATGACTTATAGTAGCGTGGAATTAATGTTTTATTTGCCCATATTGAAGGTACTTAAATAAAGACAGAGGGTCTCGGCGCGAACTGCGGCATGGGCTAGCGCATAGGCTACGATAACTAAGCTTTTAAAACGTTTATCGCGGCTGCCATTGCTATTAAGAATACACTGAGCTTACCGGCCACCAACAGGCGTTCGCGCGCGTAGACAGATAGCCATTAGTTTCGGCTAACTCACGACCGCGAAAATAAATTAAGAAATAAAAAGAAATGACAGAGAAACAAGGCGAGAGGAGCTCAAGACGGACATGCTTTCAATTATCTCACCTTGTAGATTTTTTCCTTGGTCTTTTCCGCCATCGCTCCTGCTTTTCACAACAGTGCTTTGCCGCACGCTTTAAACGCCAGGTAGTGCTCTCGGGCACAACAACAACGCCGTCGGCAAGAACTGTTGACGAGGCCGAGCGCCTGTTCCGCAGCCAGCCGCTTCACTTCCAACAATGCCGCTCCTCCGGGCAACGCGGGGTGATTAAAATAACCCCCCGCTGTCTCGCACTTCCCCCGCGCTCTACGCTTTGAAGCGCTCGTGGCCGACTCAAAGCACTCCCCCCCAACACACAGACCGGGACTGCCTTGTTTCTGCCTTCGCTCCCCTGAAATGTTTGTTTTCTTCTTATCTTTCCGTTTGTTCCGTCGGGCCGAAGGCTCGGATAGTTTTGACTAATTGTCTGTCACGCCTGTACGCTTTGACGGAGGAGCACTGGCCGGCGTTTGCGACAAGGGCACACTGACCGACAAGACTTGCGAGATGGAGCTTACTGCGGCTTTATTACGAAGAAAGAGTAAAGAGAGAGAGAGAGAGAGAGGATATTTTGTTTTGTCTAAGGGAGGCTGCGCGCTATCTTCGGTTTACTGTGAGCGCGCCTAATTCAGCCACTTGACATCTTCGCGACTCTCGGCTCGCCGTACGGCCTTCGCCCGAGGTTTCGTATTTAGCTGATACGCGCTTTTGTTTTTTTGCACAGTTCGTTGTGGCGGCCCCACTTGACGGAACGAAAGCGGCCCGTTGGCTGCTATGGGCGCGCCGCATACAAGCGCAGCGCTGACTGCGTCCTTGACCGCTCACAGCTTGATTCGTCCGGGCGCGCCTGTACTCGCGCAGCGCTAACTGATAACCTAATTCTGGCTTGTTTTAATTCACGCCAGTCGAAAAGATTTCTCAAGCATCCAAAGAGTCATCAAGCGGCGCCCGCGAAAACCTGCCGCCTCACTTGCGAAACCTGAGCCTATAAGAAGCCTTTAGTCGCACACAGCTCGAGTTCGTAACACGTGTGCTTTCTAGCGATACGCTATCGCGTGCGAGCTAGGCGATCCCGTTACACTCGAATGAAAATAGAGCGGTGTGGCTCCAAGACGACGTCGCACGCTGCTGTTTGTACGACGCGCTTGTTTTTACGAAGTTAGCCGAACGTTACTCTCTTGCGATAGCGCCTTATTTGCCTGCTGGAAGGATTGATCACCGTAAGAAGCTGACAGACACTTAGAGAGACGGTCTTGCCGTGAAGTGGCGATAGAGTGGCAATTTATTGTGCCACGTTGCATACAAGACGCCGACGTGACCTTGTAGAAGTTGCGTGCGTGCTAAGGGGCTAAATTATCTGTCTAGCTAAGGGGGCGCCAGTGTTACTGAACCACCTCGGGGTTGTTTGCGTGCCAGGGGAAGGGATACTGCGACCACTCCTCGTAGTCGGTTTCGTGTGCAAAGAAGAAATTGCGCTGCTAACTGAATGCAAGGCGTATCAAAGGAAATCACCTAGAAGTCACGCAAACTGGGTAGATTTAGAGGGCCCCTCACCAGGCCACATAACAAATCTTGGTTATGCGCTGGAAGTTGTTACGCGCCCTCTTTGTAGAGCTAAAAAAAATTTAATTATGGGGTTTTACGTGCCAAAACCACCTTCTGATTATGAGGCACGCCGTAGTGGAGGACTCCGGAAATTTCGACCACCTGGGGTTCTTTAAGGTGCACCTAAATCTAAGTACACGGGTGTTTTCGCATTTCGCCCCCATCGAAATGCGGCCGCCGTGGCCGGGATTCGATTCCGTGACCTCGTGCTCAGTAGCCCAACACCATAGGTTTGGAGAGCTCTACCGCAAGAATTTTTTTTTTTAAATTGGTTCATTAATAGACAAGAAAGAAATACTTCAGTACCGCGAACCCATGATTTCAGGAGGCGAGCGTCACTGCCAACAAGGGGACTCTCTCCACTTGCGCCGTCTAGCCTCCGCAAACGAAATTCCTTCCCCGCGTTCTCCCATACCGGAGCCGGAAGATTGCGTGACGGAAGCGTCATGGGCCCCGCTTTCCTTTTTGTTTCTTATAGCCAAGCTGGCTAGCCGACTCGTCCATCCGCCCATCCGTCTGTCGCCTGTACGCCGAAAAATCCTCCTGCGCAACCCCATGCGCATGCGCAAAGAAAGAAGGGAAAGAGAGACGCGCTATCGCTATCGTTCTCCGCCGCAACTGAGAGCGCGGGAGCAGTAGTTTCTCTCCGGCTCCGAAATGGCAGGGCACGCGTCATGCGTACTCCTGAGAAGCAGGCAGCTTTCGATCAGCAACGCCGCGAGCAAAACCGGGAGCGAGCTCGTCTACTCCGTGCCGATGCTGCAGCCAGGGCACGAAAACAGGCTCGTGCAGCCGAGCGCCAGAAGCAACTGCGTATCGAGGATCCGGCAGCCTACCGAGCCATCGTTTAATGAACCGTCGCTATGAACCCAGTGATAAACATTGGGGCCGCACGTTTCAGCTTCGATGGGTAACCATCTGTACGGTGTGCTGGGCGATGATCTTTCCTTTTTCTCTCGCTTTTTTCTGCGCGGCGCACTCCGCTGGCTGTCGCGCGCACTCGTTTCTTGCGCCGCACGTTCTTGCGCGCTGTGCATGAGAACACCTGACTAGCGATATCAGTCAGTGCTAAACGAACACTGAAGCAGACGCAAACGGATCACAGAGCATATTCGCGCGCTGGAACTTGGTAGAAAATAGCATCGGTAATTTCGCTCTCGATGCGCGCGCGATTGCTCGACGTGGGAACAAGCATACGAAACGGAAGTACACCTCTCTGGCTGCGGTGCGAAGTTTATGTAAACATTACTTTGTCTATTGAAGCAACAAATTACACAAATAACAGATTCTGCCTTGAATAGTTCTCGGAGCGTCACGTGTTACTATGGGCGACGTCACAGCATATATATACATGTACGTAGGCGCACTTTGGTCATTCCCCCGTCTTGGAGCGCGGCGCCAGCGAGGAGAAAGGCAAACGGCGTCTAGTTTGAAATTTCAGCTCTTTCCGCGGCGCGCGGCGATGACGATCGTTAGCGCGCATTGTATGCGCGGCGCTTGTCAGCTCAAAATGGCCAGACCTGGTGAGGGGCCCGTTAAAGGACACCCTTAGAGCGATAAAGTGGTAGCTTGGGCGAGTTGGTGATTCAATATCGACATGTCTGCACAGCGCAAAAGACGAGGACAGAAGAAAGGACACAACACAGCGAAGAAAGGACACGTCACAGAAAGGACACATGAGCGCCTGTGTTGTGTCTTTTCTCCTGTCCTCGACCTTTGCGCTGTGCAGACGTGTCAGTGTCCTTAGAGTGGGCCATTTCCGAGTTACAAGCCCTCGAGATATGCTACGAAATACGTTGCTTGTTGATAGTGACCTATAGGAGAAGTGTGATCTATCTATCTATCTATCTATCTATCTATCTATCTATCTATCTATCTATCTATCTATCTATCTATCTATCTATCTATCTATCTATCTATCTATCTATCTATCTATCTATCTATCTAATCTTGCTACATCTCTCGCGATATCGCATTGCTTGTAAAGAAGGCTGTTTACCATGCAGCGACGGCGCGAAAAAAATAGCTGCTGTCGCTCGCTCCCCAGAGCCACCTTCGTTGAAAACTGCCATATGCGTCGGCGACGGCCAAGTAACTTCTCTGATGTCAAAGTATCCTCGACCAAATCATTGCAATAGAAACAACCCGGAAACGAGGGAAAAGTTTGCACGTTGTTGTTTTACATCAAAATAGAATAAGTGTCATGTTATGAGGTTACTAAGAGCGTTGGTCATTTAGGATTGCTTAATTAGTTCGCAGCTAAAATGAGTGAAAGGCACACCACCTGGTAAACTATAGAAGACAAGCAGGAAACCGCTATCTTGAAGGCGCCCAGAGTGGGGTGCCTCGATGTCATCCAGCCCACGATCGTGCCGATGCCGCGATGGGCGATCAACTTCGCGGAACTAACGGAAACATTTCGCGGGATGGGTGCGACAGAAATCACTCCGTCGCCGAGTGAAATTCGCGGTATCGACAGGAGCGTTCTTTAGCGCGTCCGTGCCAACACACCTCACAGTCGGAAGACGACGACGTCGGCACGGGCCAACGACCTCGTCTGAATTCCGTTCTTTTTGTCAATAAGGTTTAAGCCACACCTCAGCCAGTCGTCCTGGCGGAGGTATGCGTAATAATTTAGACCACATGGCGTTGTTCAACGCACATCGAGCTCTATCCGCACGCTTTTTTAAAGCGAATAACTTTCTTTGGCTCTTTCACCCTTCTTCGCGCCAATCGGTGACCGAAGGTTGGTGGGGGCTGGAATTTAGCGAGTTGCGGGACGTGTTCATCAATGAACACCAAGCTCGTTGAAACGCACGTGCTCTCGCGCGAGAGCTTCGGGGCGTCCGAAGGTTTAGTTGCTGAGGCGCAGCACTCGGTCTATACTATACCGTTACACAGCTCTGTTCTCTACGAGATTACGCAATGAAACAACAAATGCTAGCTAATCATTCTCACTTTAACAAATGCACGCCTCCAAGCGCGTCATTCCTTAAATAAAGGAAATGACTTTCTAGAAGTTCTCGGCTATTCGTTTACATTGGCAATCATCGTCGATAGCTTCTGCACATTTTTTGTTTCATTTCTTTATATATCTCTCTCTCTTCTTTTTTTACTTTTTGTATTTGCATTCCGCCCTATAGTGTGATCACCTGGCATACTACTACAGTAGCTGAGGGACAAATATTTTATGCACATTGATAAAACTCCCAATCGAAGACGCCACGTACACCCTACTACGCGCATTGACTATGCCTTCCATATGCACCCGTTTGCTTCTCTCTCTCTCTTCATCCCCATACCCTCTTTCCCCAGTGAAGGGTAGCAAACCGGAGGGGCGTCCGGTTCACCTCCCTGCCTTTCTCTCTCTCTCTCTTTCTCTCTCTCTATCTCTCGTTCACTATTCATCCGCTATTCACTCTCATCGAAAACATCATCATCATCGTGATTTTTATTTTCACCCCTGGATACAAGGTGAAAACGGGAGAGCCGGAAAACTATGCCTCCATAAAGCCCTATAGCATATATTCAAGAGTGCTGGCAACTTTGAAGAATAAGCCGCCCCATATTAACTAAATTTCCGAGTTTTGGGCACACTGACTCCATCAAAGAATCCAGAAACTCTGCTAAATGGAGTTAGGCAGGGAACAAGCAGCTACTCCCACAAAAAGAGGATTCACCGATGCTCCCGCTCCTTCTTGGAATACCGTGTTAGAATGCAGCAGCCGCGTGTAAAGCATTCAAGTCTCAAACTGTCAGCCGTAGAAAAGCCTACCTATTATCAGAGCCCTTTAATAAAAAACGTATTAAAGGACTCTGGTTTTAGCTGGTGTTATTTACATCTACTTCTTTGTTTCTCTAAGCTTCGCCGTTGATAAGGTGAGAAAATAAAGGGCAAGAAAAATTAAAGAAATGCGCATTTGGATGACCACAACGGCATATACTTTCAATAATGATATCAATGACAAATAAGGCAAATAAGACTGTAAATGTATTTATTGCACCCTCCTAAAGGTTTCACGCACGCACGGACGTACATAGCTACTGAGAGAAAGAGAGAAATAAAATATAAAAAGACACCGCATAGAGCGTATAGTGCAATCGACATGAACTGTCGTCGCAGCGAAAATCGGTCAAGGCTTTGTTGACCTTTTTACGTGACAGTGACCTATCAGAAAGACTATAATGATCCCATTCCGTCCCTTTTCATGTTTTTTTTCACGCTTTTATTTTTGTCACGCTCTTCTTTTCGTCTTTACTTCCCCTTTCCCTTCCCTTGGTGCAGGGTAGCAAACCGGAGGTTTCAACTCTGGTTAACCTCCCTGCCTTTCTCTCATTTGCATCTCTTTCTCTCTCTGACCAGTTCAGATGGATTTCCTGAACAGTTGAATGTTATCTGCCCGACAAATGGCAATGTCTAGGTGGCTTCTGGCTGGAACACCCACGTATCTGGCAGCTCACTTTAAGTTCGGATATGTTGAAAGTGATGCAGGTCTTACGATTTCTGCTAAGCAAACGTGACGTTGGTAACGCGTGGCTTAAATTTTGCATTTGCAACATATACCCTATAGAGTAAATGATTAATAATAATAATAATAATGTCATTATTTGTGTCCCGTAAAAGTACACGACACGGGGACCTGCAGTAAAAGCTGTCATGAATGACATCTTAACAGAGCCGTAGGCCACCCATACACGGGGCAGTTACATAACGTCAAAAAAGGCACATAATACATGGTCACATTTGAAATTACACATTCCGAGCGTACAATGTAACGTACACAAAAAATAACGCAAAATAGAAATACAAATTGCAAGTTCACTCATACAATAAAACATCACATCAACGACGTAGTAGTCACAAAAGAAATACCATAAATGCAGTTTCACTTATCCGCAAGAAATAACCTTAATACATACACAATGATGGTAAAGAGAAACAAAACAGATAAAGCACACATTTTAAATTGAAAGAGGGAAAACGGAACCATTCCCTCACCATGTACACTGTTAGGGATAACGGGGCAAAGAAAAACTTGGTTTGCAGTAACGAACAGTTAAGAAAGTAACTGCAAGAAAGTAACTGCAAGTAACTGCAAGAAAGTAATTAAAAAGTTGATTACCGAATATTCTCAATTACCTACCTGCACATCGCGATTTGCCGGGCAAATAACGCCCGCCTTTTTTAAAGTGCACCTGGAAAGCCGGAACAACGCTGTCACAAGCGGTGTAAAAAAAAAATTAAATGAAAAAAATATTTAGACCTTAACAAATCAGGTGGTCCACACGGCAATCTTGCAAATGCAGGAGGAAAATGCACGAGTCTGAGTTTATCAGACTTGCATCATTTGCCTGCAAAACTTTATACTGGCGGCACGAATGACGACCTGTCTAATACAGAGGGGGGTCGCCTCGCTTAGTGTCTCGCGATAGCGATCTTACATAAGCAGCAAAACGTTTCGGTTGCACCGGTTTCTACACTATGTCTAAATGTCAGGTTTTGCTTTGCATCGATACAAGTGTTGTTTCACGGGGCCAAGTGCGCATGCAGTTTTCGAGAATGACTTTACTTCGGTATCTAGGTCGCTCGCTGTAGCTCGGTTGACTGAGCGCTTGTGCGGACATCCAATTCTTATAAGTTCCAACAGCGGTTCGAATTTCATAGCTGGTTGTTACTTGAGTATGCTTGAAGTTCACTATACTTGGTACTAAACGCAGTCACTGTGGTATACACATACACTCACGTCAGCAAGTTCGTGTGAACTTGTAGAGAACAGCTTGGAAGCTTGCGGAGGCTACAAAAACTGATCGTATAATCGCGAATCAGATGACAATAAAGGATGTCGGCGAGAAGAAAATCCCGTAGGACAGTCAAAGCACTTCTTGGTTGGTAGCGTGACGGGAATGTTGACGTTTTACGTGACATTTGACTGAAGAAAATGTGCGCCTATCCAGGTAGTGTGACCATGGTGCCGAATGAAATGAAGAGGTAAGAAGTCGATAAGTGAATTGAGGCTTCCCTCATGCGTAGGTAAGTGAGGCTAATAGTATCAGTAAACGCTAATGTATATTGCTGTAAGCAACCTGGCTCCTACAGTTGCTATACATTGCGTAATCGTCAGGTAAAGCGGCCGACTAAAATCACCAGAGATAGGCTGCTGCAAGAGATAAGCGGAACAGTCGTCATACAGCCGCCCTTCGAAGTGATGCGATTGCTGACAGCATAACCGCAAGGAGGGAGCAACGTCGTTTCTAGACAAGGAAGACAAATACAGAAATGCTCAGTGGGGCAAGAAAGACTTGCCGCTGTTGCGCAGATAGCTTTTTTTTTTCATTCCTCTTTCGATTGCGACTTATATTTCTTTTCTTTTTCTGTTTCATACATCACCATGCAGTTCCCGGTTAGGGGGGTAGGGATATCTTCGTTATTACTATATTATTATTATATTATGTTAATATTATTATAATATAATATTAATGTAATATTACTGTTATATTACGCATCCAATGGTGGACTTCAAAAAGGCCCTCCAGCACAATAGCCCTATAATCTGCTCAAGCATCTACTTTTTCTGGCAGAGCCCATCTCACGATGAACGTTGACGTTAATGCAATGAGCATTAAAACAATGTTGCAACATGCCGTATTGCCAGACGAAGTGGCAGTCTCGGTGCCAGCCACAAAGCCAAATGTAAACACGACAATATATATATTCCCTGGTGATTACATAAAATTCTATCATGCGCATACTCGATTTGTCAATAAGGTTTTTATGTGTGTGCACGCCAATATAAATTGCTGTAAGCGTCATGGTTCCTGGTTGCTGTACATCGCGCACGCAGTTGTCTGCCTGGCGACTATCATCGTCGATAGCTTCTGCACATATGCTCACGCTCGCTGCCGAGGACGGCAGCGAGCGTGAGAAGCGCCGGAGCGGAACAAGCGGAGGAGGTAGCCATCGCCCTGGCCATCGCCGACGCAGACTGCCACATGGTGCTGAGTGACTCAAGACAGGTGGTGCGAAACTTCGCCAAAGGCCAAATGTGCAGGGAGGTTGAGCGCGTACTGCGAGCAGTGAAACTAGAAGAACGAAAAGTACGACTCAAGTGGTTCCCGGCGCACGCGGGCGACGCGTCGGAACGCAATGAGAATCATAATGAGACGGCACACGCAGCGGCGCGAGCGCTAACCAACCGCACCCCGGCGGCAGACCGTCCGACGTGGTTCGGTACCAAGGACCGCATGACGGATTACAATGAAATCACGAAGGCCTACCGCCTGGCTCGCAGGACTCTCCCACCCCCGCACCCGAGACTGAGTCGAGTGGAGGCGGTAGTACTGAGACAGCTCCAGACCGGATCGCTACCGAGCCCGAGACTGATGAATCGCATGTACCCCGAGACATATCCGACAGATATGTGCAGAGTCTGCCGGAGGGAGACCGCAGACTACACGCACATATTGTGGGACTGCGTGAAATATCCGGAAGAAGCAAAATCAAGAACGCTCCCACCGCGGCTCGAGGCAGCCGCGAAGAGTTACGACCGAGACGATCAGCTCTGGGCCGTCCAGCAGGTCCTCGAGGCGCTCGAAAGGCATGGACCCAGCGAGCCGGCAACGGCAAGCGGAGACCTGCGCCGAGTAACGGCGACTTCGAGGATGACGTCGCCCTCGTCGGGGCGCGCGAGCGCCCAACTGCAGGCATAAATAAAGTTGGCTCCAATCCAATCCAATGTCAGGCCAAGAGGTTGACTCAAATGGCAAGGATGTGCTGCTGCAGGACATAAGTGTCACCGCCGCCACTCAGCCGCCGGCCTTTCAAGTCACACGATTACTGATACCGTATCCGCAACGAGGGGGCAAAACCGTTTGTTCACAAGGAAGTCGAAGATTGCACAGTGTCAAGTGAAACTTTTCGTTGGTAATAGCGCATATAGGGATTTGCCTCCACCTCTTCCTTTTCTTTTTGATTTTCATTTTAATGAGATGTATTCTTTGCGTTACATATAACCAGGCACTTTCCGGTTGAGTGAGGTTATGTTGCTTCGTGCCTCGCCTCGTCTCGACTCGTCTCGGACCTCTTCAAAAAATAAATTAGGTGTGCGACGGCGCACTTTGAATCCAGGTCCCCCAGCACAGTATCCCGATGTTCTACCCAATCATGCACTTTGTTTCGCTTTATAGAATCCAATTTTCTGCCCAATTCCCAACTCAAAGATCGCAAATCGATCGAAGCCAAGGTGAATAGCGAGAACATATAAAGCAGAAATCTTTTTGTCTCTGTCTCTTTCCTTACCTTGTAAATGTGAATATTGTCCTTTGCCTCGGGCATTGCTCTGAGCTTCCGTTCCTCGCCAAGTGAACGGCCGCTGGGGTTGCGGGCTGCAGAAGTTGCAATGCTGAAGTCCGAGTGTGCGGAGCGCGCCGAAGCGCTCGCGTGTGCAGCGTGCTGCTGCAAAACCGGTCGGCAAAGATGGTGTTTTTGTGCGGTAATAGAGGCTGCCGGCATGCCTTGCTTGCTTTATTCTGCGTCTGCCATCCAGACGAGGAAATTATTGACATCTACTATATATACTGGTGCCAGGCAGACGTGTTTGCGTCCACCGTCCTTCAATGGCAACGAGGTCGCGAACGCTCTTCGCTATACACGCGTAGCAGAAAGGGCGCAGTGAGGATTGGTTCTTGTGAAAGAAAAAAATATCAGCGTACGCTCGGGCAGGCGTGCGCTTTCCACACGATATATGTTCTCGTCAGCGTTCTAACGTAAAAACAGGTCCTTGTTAGAATCATAAAACCACGACTTATGAAGCTTTCTTTCTTTCCTTCTTTCTTTCTTTCTTACAGAGTATCTAATCGCGCTCTTCGCCAGAGCATTAAGTATTGAGTAACATTGAGTAACATGTAACATGAGTATTAGACATGTTTTGCCTTCTCTGACAACTTTCATAGACACGCGAAAGCACATGCGCGTCAGTAACACAAAACCTGATGAACTGTCACTGTTGAAGCAATTACAACAAGCTGTTTTTAGCAATGTCCGGAGTCCTGAGTGTCGATTAAAACACTGCAGTGCTTACGGAAAAATTTTCCATGCACATGTTTCAGCCTCCCTGTGACTACAGTGTAGAAGAGGAAACAATCTGTCACATTTTGTTTCAGTGCCCTCTGTGGAGTCTCTCATTCTTCGCTGGGCTCGGCCAGTTGGACGCCCGGCCTCTGTTGGAAAGAGATAGTTCTGAAACATATACAAGTGTCGGCTACATTGACTCGTTGGATCCCTAGCTGCAACTGCCGCCACAAATGTTCCACTCCGATGCGACATTATCCTGCCGCTTCTGGATCGGGGTAGCAAATACAAAAGCTTATTCGCTTCATATTAGAATGTTTGGCACACCTATGTGCTTCACCAGCGAGACTCCTGTCGGTTTTTACTATTGTGACGTCCAGTGCCATCCTCTCCAGAATTCGTTAAACTGGCTGAGTTCAAGACCATTTCCAAAATCGAAGTTTCTTGGACTATGGTCATTGCTGGCATACAGGGTGTTTTAGCGAACACTTTCAAATTTTTTTAAAGGTGGCCTGTGGCAGATAGCTCACTTCCAGTTTATTAGCCGGTCTACTCGAAGCGGCGGACACTACTTGCACAAGAAAATAAAATGCAGAATTGACTAATTAACAAGAATTCACTAATTAACATTTTAGCTATTATCTTATGACCCATATTGCAATTTACAAATTCTAGCAGTGGACTTCGCAAGGCGGATCCACTTGGAACGAATTCTCAGGACGACACCAGCTTCGAGATATAAATTGCCGAACTTTGCGGAGAAATGCATTGGCGTTCCAGTTACTTGTGTGCTTCAGTGCATGAAACGACGTTTTGTTAACAAATGAACTGGAACACCAATGCATTTCTCCGCGAAGTTCAGGAATTTATATCTCGGAACTGGTGTCATATTGAAAATTCGTCCCAAGTGGATCCGCCTTGCGAACTCCATGGCTAGAATTCGTAAATTGCAATATGGGCCATAATGTAATTAATTAAAACTTAATTAGTGGTCTTTTCTTAATTAGTCAATTTTGCATCTCTATTTTTTGTGCAAATATTGTCCGCCGCTTCGAGTAGGCTAGCTCATCAACTAGAATCGTGATGTCAGCCACAGCCAACTTTTAAAGGCTCTTGAAAGTGTTCGCTGAAACACCCTGTATAAAGCAACGAGGGCGTTGGAGCAAGCCAAGGCGACGGGTCTCTGCGACCGGTTACGGACTTGGTGCACACGTTCAAGTGAACGCGGAACAAGTGTTGTCTCTTTCTCTCTCTTTTCGTCTTCTATCCCATTTTTCTCCAGTGCAGGGTAGCAGACGGAACGTGCGTCCGGTTAACTTGCCTGCTTTTCCTTGTTTCTCTCTCTCGCTCTCTCGCGACGTCACTCACCAACATACCAGAAGGCCTTGCAAGTACTGCTGCGCTTCTTGCGATCCATCGGCTACCTATTACGCGAACGCTTTTATTATCCACCTATTATCCGCCTACTATAATTACGCACCTATTATGCGAACGCTTTCCCATTTTATTTTGATATTATATTTCTCTTACTCCTCTCCCTGCCTCCTTTCTCCCACCCAGGGTAGCGAACCGTAGGCTTTCACCTGACTAATTTCCCAGTCTTTTCTCTTACTCTTCAACATCTCTGTCGCTTGTATTTTGTTACTTTTCTTTTTCGATAATTTGCGCAGTCGTGCAGGGGTCAGCAATGTTTGTCAGCCATTTCGTAAACTAGCCCTTACCACCACAGTTGCTTCTGTTTATCTGATTTATATGGTTCCTGAACTTAGCACGTGTCGCATAATAAACGTCTCTATTGGTTCGCAAACTTGCCGATGCGGCGCAGTTCCAGGTCAGGGACGGACCCGAACGTGGTGCAAAACACAACTCGGTTCCACGTGCCCGCGCTTCAGCCCCACGGGGCAACATTCTCACAGATTGAAGCGTTTCTTGCCAGCACGCGATCTCGATAATATGCGCGCCGAGTGATAATTATCTTTGACAGTTACGGCTTCCCTATTGACTCTCCGCCAAATCGGTACGGCGCGGGTGTTTGCCAAGGCCTGCGGCTTCGGTAAGCAAGAAAGTCATTAATTATGCGCCCTTGTAAAGACAAAGAAGAAAATCACTTCAGATGAAGCGACAGTTTAGTTTTGCTTTTGCTCGCGTTATGCTGTGCCAGAAGTGTACGTATAAACACGACATATTATAAGCGATTCCAATAATTAAGAGGTTTAATCATAACGACCATTACTACCGCTCATATTTATAACCTATTGACTTCTTCGATTACGCCCCCTAGCGTCGGGGCCTTTAATTTTCTACTTTCTATACCTGACAATAGCCTCGCAATATTTTGTGCACATGCGAATATGCGGCACAATAGCCTTCGATGGGCTAAAGATGTGCATTAGTGGCTTATAAGCAGCAGCTAACAAACATCCAAACAAAAAAGGAGAAGCGACGAAAACACGCGTATGAACAATCACAAAGGCGTCAGGGAAAGTATTTCCCACCCGTCGTGTTGGCTCTGCTATAGGCACAGCGGGATCAAATCGATGCCGCGGCGCCCGCATTTCGATGGGGGCGAAAGGCAAAGACGCTCGTCCGACCGGCATTGGGTGCGTATTAAAGAATCCCGGGTGGTCAAATTTATCCTGGAGTGCCCGCTACGGCACGCCTCATAACAATATTATGATTTTGGTACGTAAAACCCCCAAATTTTATTTTTAATATACTTTCTGAAGCTAATGGCGCATTATGTTATAGAGAACATGGAGCACTCGAACGCCTCCCAGAAGTAATCTCTCAAGAGCAGCTGCGTTCCTATGGGCGAACAGGTGAATGAGCGCAGTGAACCAGGGGCAGAACAGGAGCGCTTTGGCGACGCCGAGAACAGTCGGGAGCAGTTCTACTGCTCCCGCTCGAAGAGCGCAGTGAGAAAAAAGTTGCGTGACGTAAACGCCTGATATCATTTCATCTTGGTTGTGTTTTCGTTGTTCTGGTTCAGCGTGCAGCAGTAATGGCGGATGAGAAGTGAAGTTCGCGTGATAATCACCGCAGGATGGTAAACGGTGTGGTCACGTGATACACCCTCGCACCTAGCTGCTCACGGAGCGCATGAAACGTTTCAATTGGGAAGCGACCTGTTACACTGTCACTGCGCTACTGCTCTGCTCCTCACTGCCTCCGTTCTGGTTTTGCCAACAAAATGCGCCTTGATAACCTGGAAGCAAGCTAAGTGTCTAAGAAGTAATACGTGCAATTGAAACTGAATGTAGGAGTGAAATCGACCAGAAAATGGACTGCGCGTACCTGACCATGACACGAGCGCGAAAAGCACATGAGATGTAATGTATATGACAAATGCAGTGCGCAATTCTGCACCACTTATAGACTTATCTTATTTGTACGGAGTAGTCAATGTAGTATATAAACAAAGCAGCGCTTCTTAATTGATTATAAACTCATCTTTGATTACACGCTCTAGAACACGTGCATGAGTATAGTGCTTCAAGCTGTAGTAAACATGCCGGATAATTTCGCAGTGCTTATTCGCCTTGACATAACAGTGCGCCGAACTAATTATCGTATAATAAGGTGCAATGATCCCGAGTGTATTACTTGCGCTGGTGAAAACTCCACTCCGCAGCAGCAGTCTCGAAAAGCAGTAACTTCCTGGTCAGCGTTCTCTGAGTCCGTTAGCAGTACAATGTACGCTCGTTAAATATAGATTATCTCTAAAACGTGGCGGTCATAACCTGTTTCCGGCATCTAACTATGATTTCTCAAACCATAAAAGGTTCCGGCTTTTTGTTCCGACGTAGCTCTTTTGTAGCTCTTTTAGCTATGTGCTCTTACCGACTGTGGTGAAGCCATGGCGTTTGACAGTACAGCCATGACGACAAGCTCGTCTTCATGGCTGTAACGTTATATGAGACCTACAGCTTTAATACGGCATGCGCACTGTGACAGCATGCGAGAGAAGTATTTACAGACAGTGACCGCAATGTTGAGCAGTACAGCTGCCTTAAACAAATTGTTATTCTCGGCTTGTGAAAAGAAGGTGGAACGCGCTGCGATTATTATGAATGTAGCATGCTTTCATATTGTTGGCGCCGACGCGATGTAAACTTGTCAACGAAAAAGAAAATCATAAATGGTTGCGTGTTGCAGCATTATTTATCAGAACTTCGAATACCGTAGAGTTTCTTCGATGCTTTCGATTTTGCATCTTTAATGAAACTTCTTCGGTGAGGCCGCGCCATCGTTCCGTGTGCTTTAGAAAACTTTAAAGTGAACGTTTAGCAGTTTTTGCTCTGTTGTGCACTTAATATACTGTTATGCGTTCAGCTTGCAGAGCCCCCGACACAAACTCGAAGAGTAAGAGTCTCGCTGCAATTGTTCTGATCGATGAACATCAAGGCTTCAGAAAGTATTTGTACGGGTCAGCAAACAGCTACAGCGAACCTATTTCACGACTGTATGCACTTCCCCACGGAATGAAGACATGTCCAAGCAAATCGTGTGAAAATTTCTCGCAAGTTCTGTATTGGTTGGAAAATGCAGTCGTAGAGCATACGCCGCAAGTCTGAGTATATTGAAAGGAGGTACAGGGCGCCTTGGCCCTTATCATGCCATAGGCAAATGCAATTTGGCACGGACTGCTGTTATGACCGCGTAATCTGTACCAAGAGGTCTCGTAATTGGAGTCTGACAGCAAACAGGACATCAGCGCTTGTTCCGTCACTTCCTTAGCCATGACGCAGTGACGCAACTTGTCCGTGTCTGTGTGGCGCTGTTTACCCAAGACGAGGATATCCGGTCTCGTTACGGCACGTTGAAACAGAGCGGCGCTAAAAGAAAGAAAGAAAGAAAGAAAGAAAGAAATACGCACCAACATGGCAGACCTAACGACATAATATTGGAATTTATCATGCCTGGAGCGAGGCCAACCAAAGAAGCAGCCTGAATACCGTTTTGAATGCAACTTCTACTGATTTGTAAGGAAACCCTATTAAGAAACCCATATACTCCACATTCAATATTATATAGAGATCCCAGATAAAAATCGGTATGTTCTCATATATCTTGAAACATCCTATCAAGAGAGTATCCTATCCTCAATAACCCATATAGCCAATGTATTATTTCATATAAAAACTCATATGTTTAGAGATATGTTTTTCTTTTATTGCTTTTCTTTAGCTGCACCAATTTTTAAAAAAACTTGCCGGTGGCAGATAGCACAATTGCAACCCTTGAGCTAAATTACTCGTTAATGCGGCCATTACTACTTCGAGAAATCCAAATACTTATTTGAATAATTAATATAATTAGATGAATTACCATTGCATTTAATTACTTTACACCACATGTTTCAATATACTAATTGCAGCTAGTGAGTTTGTGAGGTATATCGACTTAAAGCGAATTCTGAGGATGACACCGGTTTTGATATGCGCTGTCAGACTTCCGATAAAAATGCGTTGCTGTTACATTTACTTTTTAAAGAAAACGCTGTTTTATTTATCGAAGTACAAAAGTGACTGAAACGCTAGCGCATTTTGTCAGGCATTTTGAAGGTTAACACCTCGAAACTGGCGTAGTCCTGAGAAATCGTTCTAATAAGCGGATACGCCTTCCGAGCTCACCGGCTACAATTCTTAAATTGGCATATGCAGCGCAAAGTAATTAATATAAAAAAGGTAATTCGTCTAATTCTGTTGATTATTTAATACATATAAATGTCCCCACTGTCATGCATGAATTCTTAAAAGTATGCAAATGCCACGTAGCTGAACAGAACCAAGCTAATGTTGCTTGCCATCGCTTGGAGATACTTAGATTGCTTTTTTTTTTGGCATTCAGCCTAATTGCATAATTAGTCTTAATTAATTATTAAACTTTTCAAGTATTACAATTACATGAAAAGTGTCAATGATAAAATTGTAAAGCAACATGAAAAACTCCCGATACCTCTTTCTCTTGCTCAATACGTGCTACGTGAAAGTGTTTTTCCGAGCGTGAAAGAAGCCCGCGAATACATGCGAAATTGCCGCGCGACTGGACGCTCGAGGCACATTGCGTGACCGCACAAGAAGCGACGGAAAGAAAAATGTTAGGCGCAGCGTTATGAGACAGGAAGCGAGCGGTGCGGATCAAAAAGCAAACGGGTATAGCTGATATTATAATTGACAATGGGTTAAGACAGAAAAAAGAAAGGAACTGGGCAGGCGTACTTCGGATAACCGGTGGGCAATTAGAGTCACAGAATTGGATGCCAAGAGAAGGGAAGCGCAACGCAGGACGGCAAAGAACAAGGCTGGGGGATGAAATTAGGAAATATGCAGGCGCAAGTTGGAATCAGTTGGTGCAGGACAAGGGCAATTGGAGATCGCAGGGAGAGGCCTTCGTCCTGCAGTGGACATAAATATAGGCCGATGATGATGATGATAGCTACATCCCAGTCCCCATCAGTGCTTGTCTGCACATTGGAAAGACACACTAGAACAGCCTGCGTCTGTCACAGCTTAAGTCTACTTTTGTTTGACATATTTAATCATCATTTAATCGTTGCAGCCATGACGCAAGCACAAACCGGCAAGGGTCTAAAGAGCGTTGCATAATTCGGGCTTTTAAGTTGCATAATTCGGTTTTAAACACCGGAGAAACTTTATCGCTTTATTAACATGATTCACCGCGCGAATAAGGATGTCCTAACGGGATGTTCACCAGACACAGTAGCACGAGTAGGCTTTGCGTCAAAAGCACACGTGCGTAAAGTTAGCTTCGCCGCAGTACATATAATTGTGCAGTGAAGCTTAGCAAAATTAGAAAGGTTCATTTAGGAGAAACAAAAATGCGGCACAGTCAGTTATAGGCTCAACCAAACCAGCTAAACCATTTGCTCCAGCCAATAAAATAGCAACCAGAGCAGCCTGCACATACGCGACAAGCTCACACTCAACGCGCTGGGCGCTCCAGCCAACCATGTGCGACGTCGAACCTGGAGCAAGAGTGCCTGGTCTTTGATGCAGAGCGGCTTCTCAAGAGGCGAATTGATCTCGTGGTTGATAATTCAGTTATACGCAAGCGAGTTTGTGAGTGGATACTCCTAGTTCTATGGTCGCCATGTGACACACGAAATGGCACCGACTGACGTATATGGGTGCCGGCGCGACATGAGAGTACTGTGTGTAAAAGCGTCGTTTCGCTTTCGAAAAATTTGCTTATAGCTAATCTAGCTCGATCGTCATCGAAAGTGCGGCGTGTGACACCCGTATCAGACTCTTGCCCTCAGTCGTGCGCCTTTTTTCAGCCTCTTATAAGTGCCCACACACTGGACACGTTGATCATCGCAAGTTCAAGCTCAAATCCCTTGAGAGTGTCCTCATCCTCCATGTATCCTATCGACTGTCAGTTTTCTTTCCTCGCTTTTTTTATATTTCCGCGCAATCTCATCTTCCGCTCAGTGTTCGACCACCGAGACGAACGATGCTCCGTGCGTACGGCTAGCCATGTTGTTGACGCGGTTTCAGTTGACCATTATAATTCGCATTGAATTGAATTCTCGGGTTTTACGTGCCAAAACCACGATATGATTACGAGGCGCGGCGTAGTGGGAGACTCTGGATTAATATTGACCATCAGGGGACCTTTAACGTGCCCCTATGCACGGGACACGTTTTTTGCGTTGCACCCCCATCGAAATGCGGCCACCGCGGCTGGGATTCGATCCCGCGACCTCGTACTTAGCAGAGCAAAACCATAGCTGCTAAGCCACCAAGGCTGGTGACTTGTAATTCATCGGTAGAATTTGCGTACTTCATGTGTGGAGGAGCGCGCATAAGAGGATGAAGCTGAACGCCTGAAAATTGGACCGCCAAAAAGGAACTCGACCTTTGCCAAGAGTGCATCTGTGTAGAATGTGCTAAAGTCGGGCGGAAACTCTTCCGGCCTGCCTCTTATTTGGTTAATCTTTCCCGAACGCTTCCTTCCGAGCTTCCGAAGCGATATCTTTGCCGGCAGATAAACCATGTCTCCTCGCAACTGAGATTTCGACCAGTCTCGTATTCATGCAGCCCTTGACACGCCCCTTGTCATGACGATTACCCTGAATTCTCATATGACGAGTCATTGCTCTTCCGGTCAAAATATATTCTGTGTTGATTTTATAAGAATCCTGGCCACTGGTATATCATATAAAGTTACATAAAGTTAAGTGCAGGTGCCTCTCAAGCTTCCTTGAGAGACTTCTGCACGCTGTTAATTGGGAAGCTCGCAACAACATCGCCATAGACTGTTTGTGCCCTAATTCCAGGGCGTGCAGTGCTTTAGCTTTCGCTAACGGAATAAGGACGTCGGAGCACTGCAGTTCACAATGCAGTCGATGAATTAAAGGCGCAAATATATACTGTTGTAAATTCATTTCACCATTATAACCTAAAATAGAAATCCTTGTTAAATACTTTGTTACAGCGACGGCCACACTTGTCGTCTGCCTCCCACTAGTGCCGGCGTATAATCGCTGTCGCGCTCACCGATCACCATTTTCAGCATGCTTTCAGTGAACGACTACATGTTCACTGCAGATCGAAAAGTTCTCATAAAAAATGCTCCACGGCATTTTCCGCGTTAGCACTTTTGCTTCAGCTCCCTCTTGTACGCAAAGACTATTCAAACATGGGGTCGCAATAAATAATGGCAGTGCATCCGTGGCACTCTTTATTTATTTTGTTTGTCATATTTTCCTGCCTTTCAACGTGCCCACACTTTCGCCAATAACTTAATAAGCGACTGGATTGATTGATTGATTGATTGATTGATTGATTGATTGATTGATTGATTGATAGATTGATTGATTGATTGATTGATTGATTGATTGATTGATTGATTTTAACGCGGCCTCACGCTCTGCAATCGGTACATTAACATAGCTACTGATCTTACGTGGGGCTTCGCTCGTGAATGAGTACAAGTTGGGCAAATCGGAACAAAATCTTTATCAAAAATACGCAGAAGAACGAGGCATAATTGTTTCTTCAGATGTGAGAGTGCTACGTCCTTGTCTCTCCTTGGTTTGTGTACATATAGATGTTGTTCGGAGCATGAAGCAAGGGAACAGGAAAGACGCAGAGAAGTACCAACTCATAAATGTCCGCGTCGTTTATGTCATTTTACAAATATTGAAACAACTAGAAAAGAAAGCTAAGCTTGTGTTCAAGCACTTACGAAAGGTTTCTTCCGGACGACCTTGAACCTATAGCGTTCAAAGTTCGACATGTGGTGGCTTTAACAGAGAGAAACTCCGGGTCCACGAAAAGATTCTACTTCTTCGGGCATTGCTCCAACAAAGTGGAAGTGAAAATTTTCATCCACTTTCATTTCCATTAATTTATCATTTTTTTAATTCAATTAGTAAGTCCAAGTAATTTACCCTATGTTGTCCTTGGTGTCTTTGTTTGTTGGCTTCTTATACTACTTGTATTAAGAACGACAGGTATAATAAACCTTAACACCAATTTACCCACGAAGAAGTTCGTCTGACGCCTTTATAGTTTACGGAGTATTAGGTCCCAAATCTTCGCTGTGTACTATGAGTGGTCCTGTAGGAGAGGGCATCGGATTGGCTACACAGTCGTACCTCGTTAATTTGGACACGGTGAGGGTGGGGGGGGGAGGTGAATCTTTCTATATCTCCCACAATGACGCGCCTAACACAGGTGCCCGCTAGCGTAACGCTGACATTACGTTGACGCTTGCGCCGAGGAGCTGCTCAGTCGTGGCCCTAGCAGCAGGGCGACACTTGAACGTGAAGTAAAAAAAAGATGGCGGCACACAGCGCGGTGGTAGCCATGACGATAATGACGCGGGAGAAGGTGCACGGCTGCCGCCGCCGTCATGGCAACGATCACCGTTGTGACAACGGTCGGCGTACTTAACCTTGACGGGGATCGTGAGTAAGTGCCCTCGCTCTAAAGCTGCGTGCAATAGTAAAATATTCTGGGTCTATTTTCAGGTCATGAATGGCATGCACGAATCAGTGTGCCACAGTGTTCTTCAACAAGAAAGTAACGAGCTAGGTAGACGTCAAGTTTGACGACGAATATTGGTAAGTGTTTAAGTGTTTTCGACCATTCAGTCTTTCTCGGTAAATTTGTTTCTCGCATGTACGTATCAGGCAAGCTATATATATATATATATATATATATATATATATATATATATATATATATATATATATATATATATATATATATATATATATATATGTGAGATGCGAAAGGCGGGGAGGTTAGCCGGAAGATATATATCCGCTTTGCTACCCTGCACTGGGGAAGGGGTAAGATGAGACAGAAAGATAAAGAAAAATGCACACGGTTTCAGAAGCAGTGGAGCTTATCAGCCGCAGGCCAGTTTATAAAGCCGCTAAATAGCTAGCTAGCTGAAGGCCATCCCAAACTTTCACGAGATGGAGAAAAACAAAAGAAAAGAATGTCTTGCAGCGACCTAATGACACGCTCACGTTACACTGAAAAAATAAAGGTAAATGCAGTAAACTTCCGGTAGCGGTTTTGACAACAAGACTCTGTCATTTTGCGGTAGAAATGTTGACAGTCTTGCTGTCAGAGACGCCCACACACTCTTGCGCAACCCGTGTGTATACACAGGCTGCGAGGCGACCGCGTTCACCAAGCCCACCTGGTTAGTTGGCGCGTACGTGTATAATGCACTGTATCCTCAGCCCGACTGTCGCGTTGCCCTGGCTAGCATCCAAGAGTCGCCACTTGCAGTTCGTTAGCGCTCGGTTACGCTCGGCTGCTGTGCCTTCCTGCTCACTGCGCGTGCTGCCATGCGTGCGCGCTGTCATATTATTGGCAATCCAGAAGCACAACACGCATTAGTTACTGCATTGTTACAGACAAGAGTGCAAGCGTTTAGCGCCGCAGTCTCTGTTTCAGATATCGATCCGTTTCTCCTATAACGCACGTACTGGCGCGAAAGCGTACGTAGTGTGATTACACAGCAGCAGTAGCAGTTGGTTGTTGATTGTCGTTTCATGAAGGAAGAAAGCGAATTGCTGCTGGCTGCACTGTGTGTGTCTAAATTGGGCTGCTGACGCCTAAACGGGAGCCAGCAGAGGGGGTGGCGGGAATGGGTGCAACAACATGAAGAAGGAAAAGCAGAGATAATTACGCGGTGGGAAAGCATATTTATACCTTCATTTAGACTATGGAAACATTTGGCGCTTAATTTCGCTTTCAATGTTGAATATTCGAGACTTTTCAGTATTATTCAAATATTCAATAATATTTGAATATTATCGTGTTATATTCGATGCGGTCTATTCGAATAGTCACAGTTTTCCAAGTCGAACGATTTTACGTTAGTTTTCGAATACATCACGCCGTCTGGCGTACAGCGCCAAACAGGTGTCGCCGCTCAGGCCTTTCTCGACTGAATCACTCGATCATTCGCTCAGAAATCTCAAAACCTTCGCTCAGGCATGGCGTTTTGCGTGGCGTGTAAGCTTTGTTTGGTGCTGTTTATGGGTGTTGCGCGGGTGTCCCTTTGGGAATAAACGGAAAACATACATCTTCGCTACATTAGGTGACGTATAATAGTGGCACTGTCTTTCGCCGTTATTCCTGTCCAGAACAAAAAACAAAATTTGCGCTTTCTTGTTTCGCCGCCGCCGCCGCTGCAGAAGATCTTGCGTATTCCCGTGTTAGTCTTGACGGTACACGCTAATGCGAAGTGGCCCAAACGGTATGGCCTCGCAAAACTTTCTCCTGATAAACATGCTCCCGTATCAGTGGCGTAGCCAGAGAAGGAGAGGGGCGGGGGGCGGGGGGGTGGGGCGCTGACCGGGCTTCAGCATCAACCCCCCTCCCCATCCCCCGGTTATATTTACGGCCGGCTACCTGCTCCCTTTTATGCCTGGAGTGTCGCCTATGAACAAAAGTGTATATCCTTCAAACACCCGCCCCATACAAGTACAAGATGGTACACACCTTCGGGCAGACCAAGGGCCTGCTCAAGGTAAGAGTATTATTATGCACCAAGCATGGGAAACTTATCAGAGAATAAGGGAACCTTCCCACCCCCCTCCCTGAAAAACAAAAAAATCCAGGCTACTTGCCTGCCACGTATGTAGTCCTCAGTACGCGAAAGAGAAGCTACTTTCTCGAATCACATTTTTTTCCCCGTTTAATAAACAATGCTTTATGCCATGTGGTGTAACGGCAACATATCGCATACGTTTGGACACCACAGGATCTTAGCATATGTTTATATTAACGATGTAATGGTCATTTCTTAATCGAAGACAAGTAAGAATGTATTGTATATTTCATTCGATTCGCTCATGTAGCTCTTACTACCGAAATATCCCGCAATATTTTATTACATCTTGAACGAGCAAACAGAGGAACCCCTTCTCGCGACGGGCGCATTCCAACGAAAAACAAAACAAAACACAAAAAGAAACAATAGTGAATATATTGAGGCAACCCTGCACGTCGCCGACGCTCTTTGCCATCTGCGCAGCCCATGGCGAGAGCGCAGCTGTGATGGTACGCCCTGGTTTGATTGATCAGGTTTATCGGGGAAAAAAAAAACGATGTAGAGGCGCAATTGAAAGTAAGCAGCACACGGGGTTGCGATTCAGTTTCGCCGGCGCTATTTAGTTGCGCTGCCTCAGAAGAGGAGCTGGCGTCGGGATCAGCACAAGAACCTGAATAGAATCGAGCTCAAGGAACCATCACATTACAGCAACCGGCTATACCAGTTCGGGTCCGGTATAATGTAAGTATTCTGTCCTCTAGATACCATTATTTTCCGATTATTCAGAGCTCACAATCGGCCGATGCTGCAGTGATGATGTAAGCACTACTGACGAAGCCTGAAAAGAAGAAAAAGATAATTGGAATAGAATTGTTACACTAATTATCCTGGCCCTGGCAACTGAGTATTTAGTACTCAATTCACTTTGCTTCGGTTTATCTTTCGGGAGGTATTGGGCTGCTAAGCACGAGGTCGCGGGATCGAATTCCGGCCACGGAGGCCGCATTTCGATAGGGGTGAAATGAAAAAAAAAAAAAAAAACCGTTTACTTAGATTTAAGTACACGTTAAAGAACCCCACGAGGTAAAAATTTCCGCAGACCCCCACTACGACGTGCCTCATAACCAGATGGTGCTTATGGCACGTAAAACCCCATAATATAATTTTTTTCAATTTTTCGAGCGAATAGGTAAGCTAGCGAAGATAACAGAAGCGTCATGCTGCCACGTGAACAACTAGTTCGTGCGCATGTTCGCCCAAACAAAGCAATGATGTCGATATAAATGAGCTCCATTAGACCAAAATACGTACACCTCTTATTTTTTTCCCCTTTTTTCGAGAAGGGAGCAGGGAGGGAGGAGACAATCAGGCCACGATAACGAAGAACATTGTGCATGACTTTAACCCACTGGCATTGGCAGCCAAACGTATTAAATCCACGGGCTCGGTCATTGTTCTGTTTGATGGGCTCAAGGTACCCAATTATGTAAAATACGGGTCGACCCTCGTAAGGCGCTACCTGTATAGGAAGCAGTTCCATGTCTGCTATGCTTGCGGAAAGATTGGACATCGATCAGATGTATGTCCAACACCGGACGTGGTACAGTGCAGAGGATGTGGAACTCAAAACCCGGACGACAATCACATGTGTGTGCCTAACTGCAAATTCTGTGGAGGGGACCACCCAACTGGGGACAAGACTTGCCGACAGCGGTACCAAATTCCATACGTGGTACGAATTCGACGACGAGAACGCAACAGATCTGCATCGGGGGCGACATCATCACAGCTGCAATGGTATGCCCAAACGGGCACCAGGGGGCGCACGTGCTCTCAAGGAGCCCCACACGGTCAAGACGCCGCTCGCTGTCGAAGGGCAGAAGCCGCTCCAGATCACGTGAAGTGCAGGTGCGCTTCGAAGGAGGAGGGCAGACGCCTGGCGACAAGACGACATCTGGAACAACCTGGGCCGACAAAGTGAAAGGTACTGTGAGGGCTGCGGAGAGCGGTGCGGGGCGGCTGGTCGGAGATAATGATGCTAGGGTAGAACAGCTAATTAAAGAAGTAACGTATCTGAGAAAGGCAAATGAAGAACTTACTAAGCAGGTTGTAGAACTTCGCAAGAGCTCGCAGACTAACTCCACAAAAGTAGCAATAGCCAAACCGGTGAATACTGAGAACAGCCAGGATGAAGAAAACACACCAGCTTCAAAGAAGCGGGCAATAAGCCCAGTAGAAACGACAGTGTGCTCTGCTTTGGAAGAGATCAAGGAGGCGATTAAACAACTTAGAGATGCCATAGATAAAACTACCTTCAAAGTTGATAAGTTATGGAAATGGAGACTGACGGCTGAAAAGAGGCTCACCAAAGTAGAAGCACAGGGCGAAGACGACGAATACCTACCCTCAGAAGCAGAAAGCGTCAGATCGCTCCCTAGCGCGTCGGGGGGTTCTACGAAGCGTACTCTAGCGGGTAGCAGTAAGGCGGGTTCTATAAGCAATGGCTAGCAGGGGGAGCTTTACCGTGTGGCAATGGAATTGCCGAGGATTTTATCACAAAAAAGCACCTCTCATGCAGTTAATAAAAACCTCTCCAGACAAACCGAAAATAATTATGCTGCAGGAAACCTTGGCGGATGAGATCAGCCTATCCGGATACAAAGTGACATGCAGGGGCAAAGAGCCGGGTAGGGGGCTAGCCACGCTCGTAGATAACAAAATACCTTACATAGAACATGATTTGTGCCTTGGACTGAACAAATTAGAATACTTACTTGTGGAAATAATTTTGAAAAGGAATAAAAGCAAACCGCAAAGCCTCTTTTGTCTTAATGTTTATAGCAGCCTTAGCGACATGAAACAGAGTTTCAGGGCACTTCTTAATAAGACGATGGCTGTTACTAAGCACGCTCCACTCATTATTGGAGGGGATTTCAACGCCTCACATGAAATCTGGGGATATCGCTGGAATACTAAGAAAGGGGATGGACTCTGGCACCTTGCTACAGATCTTAATCTCTCCCTCATCACAGACCCAGCTTATCCCACTAGGTGTGGTACATCTACATGCAGGGACTCCACCCCAGACCTTACTTTTGTATCAAATTTAGCGAACGCTGGCTGGAATAACTACAATATTGACCTGGGTAGTGATCATTATATATTACAAATACTATTGGAAACACCAAGTAATGAGATAAAACACTTTAACTACATTGACTGGGATCTTTTTCGGAAAGCAAGGAAAAGCAGAGCTGAGACAGAGGCAGGACAAAAGAAAACACTCCAAACTTGGACCACTCAGCTCAGGGAAGATGTAAAGGCGGCAACGAAGGATATTACCACAGAGGAGGATATCGAAATCATGGACAGTAGGCTGGCGCACTTGATTGAAGCCAAACAATCTATGGTAAATAGATGGAAAACGCAACGGCTGAACAGGAGACTCAGGAAGCGTATAGCATTTTTGAATAGGGAGATTGAAGAACACTCCAGAAATTTACAGAAAAAACAATGGGATGAGCTTTGTAATTCTGTAGATGGTCGAATCAGACGTGGTGGAAATTGGAACTTACTTAGACATTTGCTTCATGAGAACGACACGAAATCTAATAGGAGAACAGCAGTAGCACGACTCGTCCATCGTGAGAGTCAGGACTCAACGGAGGAGGCCATTCTGGATCGGCTCGCAGCTAGGTATTTACCACTTAAGGATAGCAATGAGAGTACAGACCTGCCTGAATATACAGGGGAAGACTGTGAGCCTATGGATCAAGACTTCACAGAAAGCGAAGTTCGCGCAGCCCTGTACGACCTCAACAGTAGATCTGCTGCCGGTCCAGATGGCATTTCCAATAGGCTGCTGAAAAATTTGGACGATCATTCTATAAAATATTTAACAGAGTATTTCAACGAACTCTGGAAAAACGGTGATTATCCGAAGGAATGGAGAATTGCTAACACAATTCTTATTCCCAAACCAGGCAAGCAACTCAATCTAGATAACCTAAGACCCATATCGTTAACATCATGTCTGGGCAAAACCATGGAGCATGTCATACTCAATAGACTGACTAAGTATGTAGAAAACAGAAATGTTCTTCCGCATAACCTGATCGGTTTCCGTCCTGGACTTTCGACTCAAGATGCAATGCTTTTAATCAAACATCACCTTATTCTTGCTAGCCCGCTACATACGCGAGCTCTTCTAGGCCTAGATGTAGAAAAGGCCTTTGATTGCATCAAGCACAGGGCCATATTGGATATCCTCTCGGAGATGGGATTGGGTAAGCGATTGCACAATATAGTCAAAACCTTTCTCGGTGGCCGTTATGCTTGTCTCAGGTTAGGCGAACTCCAATCGACAACCCTGGAACTTGGGAATCGTGGAACACCACAAGGGTCTGTCCTATCTCCCATGTTATTTAATTTGGCAATGTCAAAAGTGGCTCGAGGTCTCGCGCAGATTGAGGGTATCCACTTTGCTATATATGCAGATGATGTAACAATCTGGAGTGCCGAAGGTAATATGGGACAAACAGAGACCAAACTACAGGAAAGCATTTATGTGGTGGAAACAACACTTGAGGGTATGGAACTGAACTGCTCTGCTAAAAAATCAGAACTATTGGTATTACGGAGCAGTAAGCGTGGGCGCAAGCCGAACGGATATATCCCAGAGGAAGAACCCCGCATTGACATATACGCCAAGAATGGAGAACCAATCAGGCAGGTGGAGACTATTAGATTGCTAGGACTTCTCCTGCAAGCGAATGGATCTAATTGCAGGATGATAGAACACATCTCTAACAAGTCAGGATAAGTCATTAGGCTTCTGCGTAGGGTTACCAACAAGCATAAGGGGCTAGGAGAAGACAGTGCCATAAGATTGGCACATGCATTCGCCTTTTGCCACTTCTCGTACGTGGCTGGCATGCTACAATGGACACAGGCTGATAAGAACAAGCTAAACGCTTCAATCAGACGACTTATAAAGACTGCACTAGGACTTCCCATCAGCACGGCCAATGATAGCTTATTGCGCCTGGGGCTGCATAACACACTAGAGGAGATAGCTGAGGCTCAACAGGTGGCCCACCAGGAGAGACTAATGGGGACGCGACCTGGGAGGGCGCTATTTGAAGAAATTGGCGTAGAAATTAACAACCACACCAACGAAGGAGAATTAACACAATTGCAAGCGGGACTACGAGAAACAATAAAGATGACCCCGTTCCCTAGGAACATGCACCCGACACATAACCTGGGGAGACGGAAGGCAAGGGCGAAGGCCCTCCTTCAAGACATAGATCAACATAAGCAGCAGGCGGTGTTCGTTGACGCTACCTGGGTTAAAAATAAGGATGCGTATACCTCCGTTGTTGTAGACACTCAAGGTAACATACGGGATGCCATCACCGTCCATATTAAGGACCCAACAGTAGCAGAACAAGTAGCAATCGCCTTAGCCATCCGGGCTAATCGGTGGACACATATTTACAGCGACTCTAGAACAGCCATACGCAACTTTACCAACAAATATGGGACACGGATAGCAACAAAATTACTAGAGAAGGTCAACAGTGAGAGGACTGAAATCCGCTGGTTTCCTGCACATCTGGGGGTGGTGGACGGAGCTCGGAGAAACCTCAATGAGGTGGCAAATGAAGCAGCACGAGGACTTTCTAGCAGTGCTCTTCAAGACCGAGCAACTTACACTTCACCCGGGGAACACAGGGATCGATTATTAACATGTAACGAAATCACGAAGCATTATTATTTAAGCAGAAGGGAATACCCATTGCCACACGGTAAGCTTTGCAGAGCCCAAGCGGTCACATTACGTTTGCTACAGACCAGAACATACCCAAGTCCATATTTTATTAACAGGATCTATCCGGAGAGGGAAACTCAAACCAACTGTAATAAGTGCAATGGCATCATTACTCTTGACCACATGCTTTGGCAGTGCCCCGCGGTCTTCACAGACTGTGACAAGGAACAAGAATGGTGGCGGCAAATGCTACACAGTGATTCACTCTCTGACCAATTACGGGCAGTCCAGAAGGCCCGCGATGTGGCTGAAGGGCTCGGCCTGACAGTCCCAACGTGGGAGCGGCCCGCGTCAACGTACGGTTGACCTTCAGGACCCAATAAAGTTCTCCATACCATACCATACCATACCATACCATACCATACCATACCATCACGCTGTGCGCACAGCGTTGAAATGATATTCAAACGCACGAACATGCACAGACTCACAGACGGCCCACAAATTCGTGATCGCGAACCGTGTGGTCTGCTAGTTTTCGCGTGGTGTTAGGAAGTGCGTCTCAGACATGCCATTAGAAATGCCGTGCGCAGCTCATCCTGTCTATTTTCCCATTTTTGAGTTGTTCTGCCGTCCTTACGTATCAAATACGGTTGTAGTACGCTGTAAAAGATTAATTAGAACATAGAACAAGGAGATACGCTAAATTTATATGTTTGCGTCAGAAAATTTATTTCAATGGAAGAAACAGCGATTATTTTATATGTAAGATAACGTTTTTTTGTTTATGGTTAAAGGCAAAATTTTTCTCAATTTTAACAGAATCGGTCCCTAGACGGTAAAGTGAAACATTTGTCATCAATACTGCACGTGATCGAAATCAGATTTCTTCGTCTCTTTACTATCCTCAATTAACAAATGTGTACAGCTTCACCAGGTCACGCAAGTATGGGCAGATAGATTTCGTATGCGCGAGCCAATTGGTCTTTGTTTCTGAATAAGATACCGCTGCAATCAGGGCGATCGAATCATGCCGCTCAGATCATGACTACATAAGCTGGCAGAGAGGATAGGTGGGCGTGTCGCGCAGTGCCCGGTGTCTTGCGCCAGATGCTATTAGAGGTTGGATTGCGCAACATTTTGACGAGACACACAGAAGAGACACACACCACAGAGCGCTACTTGCAACTATCGTTTTATTCCCTTGTCAGTGGAATAAATACAGGAAGATACTCAGGGGGGAGGGCGGTAGTGACAAAAAATTAAACAAGAAACAAAAATAGTTTTGACAAACATTGCCAACTACCAATGCCAAGCCGGCTTTGTCACGTGATCGTTTTTGCTGCACTCGACATCACAAAAAAGACCAGGATACGAAATTTAAGATTAGCGCGTGAGGAAATCTAATTCCTTTGCACTAAGGGATACTGAAGGCGTGCTCACGCACATACTTCCCAAACGCGCAATCTCAGCGGCTTCGATTATCTCCCGTGTTATTTGGCTGCCATCTTTGCTGACAATCTTGCAACTCTGAAAGAATGGCCGACATCCGCAATCTCTACAATGTATCCCAAGGTGTCCGGCGACTGTTCTTGAAACGTTATAATCATGTTCCTTTAATCTTTCGTTTAAACATCGTCTAGTCTGTCCAGATGCCTCGTCGGGTGATCACATCTCATGTGTTCTTCGTACCGCGCTTATGATCTGTTATACAGCCGCACCCCACCATTTGTCTCTTTCGTATACTACATGAAAACTCCATCCGTGAGGGGAGTCAAAATTACACCCTAACTGAAATAAACTACCTAACGATTTCTTTCCGTAACATCACTGAAAAACAATAACCATGTCATTTTGCTTAAATTGCAGAAGAAACAAGCTCTAAGAGAGAAACGAAAATATATTTTACAGAAATTGCCACGCTTCTGTCTATTGTTTTTTTAAATTTAGCATTGTATATATAAATCCCAAACCTCGTCACTTTGACTCCCTCGACACGCTCTTGATTAGATACACGCAACTCTTCTGTAGGCGGTAGCTGCGCTCCAGCTGACGGCGACCAGAGTAAATAACGCTCGTTGCCTCCTCACTTACTTTGAGTTTCGCAGCCTAGCATGACGACTTCCAGCCACTTCTAAGCAATATATTTATTCGTCATCTTCTTGCTTTTCTTTTGCACTTCACCTGACCTTTCTTTCTTTATTGAAACGAATGTTACGAAAAAAAAAAGAAGAAACAGGTGTAGTCGCCCTGTGATGGTGACGGCTACTCCTTTTTCGCGGCAGTAGTAACCACAATAACAACAATAATAAAAGTATTGTGATGGGAAAAAAAAAAACGACGTCTTAGGGCCAAAAATCTATAGCACACAGCCTTTTACACGCGCAAACATGACAGAGATGAAAGGCGAGGACAGGCTGGGTTTGTTGTGAAGCAGGCGTGCAGGTACTCTGGCACGAACTTTGTCGGAATTCTTCGTCGTAACTTATAACACAGGTTATGTTATATATAGTTCGCCTAGAAAGCGCGATCGTGAATACAAACGCTAAGAAAAGTTGTTAAAATGTAATAATGACATAAAATTCGCCGACCCGGTCGGCATAACTAGTAGAAGTGGGCAAATATCGATCGAATACGAATCGAATACGGAGTATCGTTTATCGAATCGAATATCGAATATTCAGACCCAGACCCACATATGTACAGCAATAGTATTTACTTCAGTATAATTAGGTAACACGCTTGCGGGCAGTGAGAAATAGACTTCCAATTATTATGGACAATTAGGATCAGTTTTAAACACAAGCTCCCTATAATTCTCCTTAAAAGAAATGCATGAATTGCCGCTCGACATCTTGAGGTCCCAGTTGCAAAGAAGCTTTCCAAGAATGACAGGCTGCTGTATAACTAGCTTTATGACTATAGCTTTACAAAAAAGCGCTAAATAAGTGGTTGCTGAAAAAAGAAACATACGAGAAGTTGGTGGAAAAAACAAAGAAATAGCTGCATACGTATTTGTGTGCCGTAGACACAATAAAGGGGCCGTTACAAAGAAAACATCGCTTGTTGTTGCGTAAAATATAAAAATTCTACATGATTAGACTGCAAGGAACACAAAAAAATGACCGGTTGTCATGTAATGGACAAGAAGAAGGGGAACCGAAGGGCCCGAATTTTGTTAATCGCAACACCATATGAAGTCAACCGATAACGAAGAAAAGGAAGGCATAGGGAAATTATTTTTAGTTTTTGATTAGAGTGTAGAAATATTAAGGTAAGGGAAATGAAAGTGGAGAAAAAAACAACTACTTGCTACCGGTGGGAGCCGAACTCACGACCTCCGCATTACGCGCGCGTTGCACTACCAATTGTGGTATACCGTGACGTTTGTTCTCACGTCCACATTCTTGGGTATTTATGTTTGTGTACGAGATCTAACCCAAGGAATGTTAGCCAGCGCCACGCTTCCGCCGCGAAACCGAAAACAAAGCTTGTATTACACTTTTTTTTTCTGCGTTACTTGCAACACTTTTGTTGTGATTGTTTTGCTTCCGATAATTTACGATATTTTGTTCAGCAGGCGGAGAACAGTGACCCGACTGAGTCAGTTTTGCGAAATTTTTGGTTGGTTTCGATATTCGAAAATAACAAATGGTTCATTTTCTAATACGAATAGAATATTGCTGTTCGTATTCGAAAATTCGCCTTTCCCTAATAATTAGCACAACGAATTGAGGACGTATTAGTTGAATTCTGTTCGACACTAAGCGTTCAATAAGTGTGACGCTGCGCACTATAAGATTACATTACTTAAGAATAAGAAATATTGCACTCATAGATATGTATGTTTCAGACTGAAAAGGAGTGAACGCAAAGGCACTCAATAAATATTTCCTCCGTTAGTCTCTTATCCATGTCACGCAATATTGGTGCAATTTGGCGCGTTTGCTCTAATGCATGCTTCTGATGTATTTATTTAATACATACATACATACATACATACATACATACATACATACATACATACATACATACATACATACATACATACATACATACATACATACATACATACATACATACATACATACATACATACATACATACATACATACATACATACATACATACATACAAAATAGTGGTTCCGCCGGGCAAGCTTTACCGAATACAGATCCACATACGCCTTTTGGAAAACAAGAAACGAGCCGAGCGCTTCAGCAGAGAATATTTATTCTGACTTCTCCACCGGCCAACTCACCCTCAGAAGCGCATGCCTTGAAGTTTCAGCAAGCCTTGCGCCTTTATGAGCCTTCGAAAAAAATAATTTCTCTTGCATCACGGCAGTCGTTCGCCACCTTTGTATATGCAGCGAGCGCGTCTTGCTCGCACGTCAGGCCATTCATTTCCCGCCGAATCGTAAATCGAGTCAAAAGCGTCCGTACAGCCTGTTCGCGAGGTCGAAGGTGCGCGGGCAGTTTTGGGCGGCCGCCTGTTCAACGAACGACCCGCGCTCGGCCTGGATGTCGCGGGTGCGACTGTGGAACGTGTGCACCAAATAGCTCTGGCCGAATGACTCGCTGACGTTCGGGCCGGCGGCAGCGTGGAAAAGCTGGTGTGCCGTCGTGTGGTTCAGCGGCAGAAGCCGGTTGCGTGGCAGCAGTGTCACTCCGCGGCAGCGCCGTCTGTTGTCCAGCGCTTGCTCTACCCTGGTTGCATTGCACCATCGGAGGAGGACTCTGCGCACAACCCTGAGAGATACAGAGAGGGAGAGAAAGAGAGAGAAGATTGAAGAGAAATAAAATTAGAGACCCAGTTGTGAAGTGCGTAGTATACCCATTATTGCTAGGCTATTGCTATGGATCAACGTGAATCCACATTAAGTTCACGGCAAATGCTGTGCCACCTTTATGAAGTTATGCCTCGTTAAGTATTTCGTCGACACGGAGAGTAAATATTTAAAGTAGTGGAGGCTGTCAACCCTCTACTGGCGAGCGAGATAAAAGGGTAGGAGTGTGAATAAACGAAACATTTGCGAAAATATCGGCGCACGCGCAAGAGGAACTGCGCGGCAACCGTCAAGCCTGTTACACGCAATCCCGACGTATATATATAGCCAAGAAGCGCAGCTGCGTAGTTATGCTGAAACGAAGGTTCTATATATGGACATGGAAGCGGCCCTTTACTATGGAGATTACGTGGGCCGAGGACACGGGTACGAGCCGAGTTGTACTCCGAACGAGAGATGGCTTCAACGAGTGCGTACCCGAGTCTCGAAATGTGACGCCTCCTCTTTCCAGCCGCGCGCAGCGTCCCCTGGACCAAAGCGCGCGGCGCGGCGATGTGTCGCCAGCAAGCCAGCCAGCCACGCGCTCGTTATCAGCTGCGACTGACTACAGCTCGCGATCGTAAACAACGGCGCCCGTGCTGCTGACGAAATGGCCTGGACAGTGCGCGCCGTTCCGCCCGACAACATTTTGCACAGTTGTAGTACGTCGTGAAGATATAAGCCTCCATCTGCATCTTTCTCACGCTTACGTAGCTCACTGTAACGCTCTCCTTCAATTGGTATGTTCTCAACTCCGGCGACGTGCGGAGCCGTGTCACAATCACAACGTGAAGTGTCGCAACAAGCAATCCAAGAGTGAATATTTACTAAGTCGCGAACTGTATGTATGTATACAATAATTAAGCGGTCTAGAAGAACTTGTTGTTGGACGAGTTGGTAGATATTAGCGAACATTGTTTAACTGCGCGAACAAACGAACCACAAAGACAGCATGGCGCCCGTCCATGTTCCATGCTGTCTTTGTGGTTCGTTTGTTCGCGCAGTTAAACAATGTTCGCTAATTAAGCGGTCATTTTCTATCGCAACTATCTTCTTTCTTATCAGCTCTCCCTGTCCGTAACTCCAATATACTCCCTCACTCTCTGCTGGCGACCATTCAAGTGCCATCCACTAACATTAGCCAGCGCGATCAGCAGTAATCCCCGTTCCTCTCTTTCATATCTTTATTTAATTAACAACCAATTAATACTTCTATTAATAATTCGTTATAGTACTTATACACGTTTGAGAAGTTACAAAAAAAAAAGATTTGAGCAACAGCACGGCCAGCCGTCGATTAGCTCAGCGGCGCGATCAACTCTGAGATGTTTCTTCAAAATCATATATAACAAAAGCGGCGGCGACTTGTAATTAACTACTGGCGACGCGCTGCCATAACAGGATAGTATACCTACAGTAGACAGCTGCACGCTGTCATTCCAGGAGCACAAAGAAAAAACTGCCATCGGATTCGAATCGGAGCTTAACGTCGAGACACAAATTAAATTAAACTTTTTGCTACAACTCAACCGAGAAGCGACGTCGCATAAAGTCAGAAGAGAGCAGTTGCCAGTGATGTACAGTCATGAGCAATACGTGATGGGGGAAACCGAGTGCACCTTTAAACAACGAATACTATATAGCGATGCGTGGATTCCAACCTGACATAATATGTAACGGGTTAGCTTGCTCCCTGGACATTTTGTCTCGTTAGGCATGTCTCTTTAGCCATTATGGCCTGTTCAGCGTAATGTGGGGGTTTCGTATCAAATTGCTCGAGGGAATGCTCCCTGCGAACCTGTAGCCTGTTTTGAGATTGTTTTTACCCCACTCGTAAGCCGCTAAACAATGAAACAGATATGGTGTGTGATGATTAAATAGGGCCCCAGGGCAAAGCTTTCGTTTCACGGAGGTTATCGTGAGCTCTGTGGAAACCTATTGTTTTGCGTCTGGATGCCCATTCTTCGATAAATGATCGTTGGAGAAACTTCGCAACCTTATGATTACCTGCGTTTTATTGTCTGTTTTTTTTTTACTTCACAGCTATTCATTTCCTTAGACCCGGCCCACTTCAGTGAAAAGAAAAGAATAAAATAAAGAATGCTAATGCTTGCCTGGGCCCGTTGTAACCCCAATCCTTTGGATAGTAACCCCAGACGAAGTCTTCGAGGCATTCCCGGATGAATGAGTGGCGCGCAGAAAAGGCGAAGAAGTTGTTAGTGACCGTGTCGTCAGCGGAACAGGCCACCACGGCGTCGTCTATGCCTTCCAGGCTCTTCAGAAAAATGACGTCGAAGTCGACGTACACGCCACCATGTTTGAACAGCAAACCCAGCCTGAGACCATCGGACAAGTGGACCGCCTCGTACGGGCCGCGCTTGTAGGCGCCCTCGCGAAGCCACAGGTCGAGGACGGTGTCCTGCGGTAGTGACGATTGAAGCAGGGCGCAACTTATAGGGACAAATACGACAAAAACACTTTTTTCTTTATCACCCTGGACACTTGTTTAGTGGTGGTACACCGCAAGACGTGCTCTGTTTCTTCAGCGGTGCACGACTTTGCCGTTTCGCCTTGTCGCGTCCTTTTAACTTATACGAGTAGCACAAGACAAGTAAAAGAGACCTCACAAGAATGATGCTGCGAGCAGGAGGAGGATATATAATGCCGTTTTTTAACGTGACAGCGTTAAGAGCCCCGTGTCGCAGAAAATCCGGTGCCGGACGTCGTTCCGACAAAAATATTTTCGAATAACCCATACCCAGGCCCTCCATGTGGCGCAAGGACGTTACTGAACTAATTGAATTTCTCAAGCTACAATACGTAGAATATTCGTAAACTACGACTTGCACACAACCTTCAGACATGATAGCGTCGGATTGTAATTTGACTATTCGAGAAAACATAATTCTGTTACGCGAAAGCTCGAAGAAACCCCTTTTCCAGCGTTTCTACTATACCTAGACCGGCCACGGCGTCAACCATTTGCGTACGCCGGCGCGCTAGTATCTCGGAGGCCTCGGAACGGCGCGCCCGATTCCTTGCAATACCTCCAGATGGCGCTCGCCTCCGCCGCATCGCTGCCCAAGTAAGAGATCGCGCTTCTACCAGAGAGCCCGCCTTCGTGCGTCGCGTTCGCGGCCAGTGTTTCCCGGTAATCATTACGGTTACATACGCTCCAGTTGCCGAGAAGCATGAGGAGCAGTCAGGGATCTTTGAATGCTATCGCGTTCCACTCTTAAAGGCGAAGCTTAAGCGTCCTCCAAATTTATTCTGTCCCACTGTCAATTCCACAGTCCCTTGTTTCGTTTTTTAATGTGTGCATTGAAAACGTAATGAGCCAACTAAATTCTACTTATCGCATGAAGAAAACAAACGGTATATATACATATCCGCTAGTGTATAGAAGTTCTTAGATGTGACACTGTGTCCGGATCGCCGCATTTCAAGCTTCATTATTTTTTGAGGAGCAAGAGACACGAACGAGCTTCCTCACGCCACCTGTGCCATCGCTTCTGCAGAAGCTACTGTCGCCCAGGTTATACTGTGATTAACACCTGCTTCTAATATTTATTCATATTTACTTGTATATTACCCGCCCCTTATGTTTGATGCCTTAATGAGGTCCTTTAAGGTTAACAGATTCAGCTTCACGGTGGGGATCAGGTGAATGTCAAACATGCTCGCCATATCTGTTGATTATTACAAGTTTCCTCGTCATTTCAAGTTTTTCGTCAAGCCATCTAACTACAAGAAGTAAATTTATTTATTTTTTTTTTCTTTTTCCCTGCACATGTGCCATCTTTAATAAATTACTCGCTTTTACGTGCGCATTGTGCCCAGCAATGACTACTTTTCTCACAACCTAGCGAAAATGGCTTTTGCGTAATCTTTATCGAAGGAGATAAATATTTTTTTCTCAAATGAGTGAGAAAAAACCCCAATAATTATTAAAAAAGACGCCACATTGGCGTACAAGAAACTGTATAGCTACCAAAAGCACAACAAAAGCAAACGCGCACACAGTATCTCGCACTGCGAGTTCATAACTGTACCCCTGATCTTACCTTTGTCATTTTTTTTTTTACTTTTAGCACTTGTGAGTTCGTTTGTCCGAACCAGCACTGTAGCGCGAATTGCTGTCCGCCCATGAAAATGGCGTTTGATGGCTTACCTTAAAATGGCTCTTGTAGTCCAGGTGAGCCAATCGCACGTTACGGAAGGTACGCAGAAGCGTCACGAACGGACAGAAAGGCGACAGCAGTCTCACAGAGGCGTGCAAGTAGTGGACCGACCAGAGAGGATGGAGTCGAGATGCGGACTCTACGGCGCATGCTGTCCGCGCCCCGACATTTCGGATCCTGGACGTTTCCAGAAAGAATATCCGTCTTGGTGCGCGGTCGCCTCCCTCGTTCAGGAAAATCGCGTCCGCCAAAACTGCACGCCAAGGAGACCATATAAAGCCAACAGACAATGAAGGCATGGAAAGCGCGAGGGTAATTAGACATGGCAATTGAAGCCGAAAATGTAGAAAATAATGATGGTGACCATCGCTGTGCCACAATTCATCCAGCCTCGACGCACAACCTTCGCATCGCACACGTGATGCGAAGGTTGTGGGTTCGAACTGCCCTTACTCCGGCGACAAGTTATCTTTTCGTCCACTTTCATTTCCCCTTTTCTTCATCCTCTTCTACGTTTCAATTTCAAACGCAGCTACCCCTACGCTTTCCCTGGCTTCATTGCCTGTTGGCTTTGTACGGCCGTGATTAACAAAAATCAAGCCCCTCTGTTTCCCTTCTACTCGGTTACAAAAGTGGTGCTATAATAGTGATGGGACCACGTGGCCCTCAAGGGGACGATAAAGATAAACATTAAATCACTTAAGACTGGCAAAGTGTTGATTTGAAATCTGTATTCGTTAATTTCGCGGGAAGATGTTAATTACCAGAAGAGAAAACTAAGGCGGAACTACCACGTTTTTGAATTTCCCGCCGAAACTTTGGTGCCGTCGCGTCATTGTGACGTCATCAGTTTATAAGTCTTTTTCTCGCACTTGGTTCGTTCTGGCTCAGTAAAAGTTACTGAAACTTGCGAAGTTCAGTCTTAGGCTCATTTAGAATTCAGCGTAGCCCATATTCTTTCCCTATGAAAAATTAACTAGGCCTCAACAGATGTCGTCAAAATCTATGACGTCACTACGAGCGGGCGCGGGAACTCCATGACGGCGTCGCCACCCGCGCGTGTCTCGTTTCATTTCATGCTTCTCGAGCCTCCTCTCACGCTAAGACTGGCTTTTTTTTTTTTCGTTTTGCAGAAGAATAATTTACCAATGCAGCTTAATTTATTTTTATTTTCAATGTCCCTTGATTTAGATGGAGACGTCTCCCCGGTTTACTCACAGGTCTATTGTGGCGCTCTCCGTAATGGGCAAGCAAGAGCACACGGCGCAAAGAGGCGCTGAATCGCCACGTGCTACGCTTTATGCTTCAGCCAGTTTGAGCTCACGTATAGAGCGGTGCCAGTCTTATTGGTGCCGTTTTACATCAGCTCAAACTGGTTGAAGCAGAAAGCGTAGCATCGTGCATTTTCGCATCGTAGCATTTTCGCATCGTGCGTTGCCATTGTGGCTGCCCCCGTGCTTCATGCTTGATTCTATATATACCTTCTTACGCCAGCTGTAGATTGCTCTATGGCGGTTTGAAAAACCAAAATCAGGAGGTACAATTTTTTCTCATCGCAGTCAATGTTTACATGTTGCCGGAACCTGCGTTTTAATTCGCAGTTACTGAGTTTGCATGAGTTCAAGAAAAGAAGGCCCGATAGAGATTTTGGTCTCGGCTCCGGGCAGACTTCGCCGAGGCAGCGCAGTGGTTACGGCGTTGCGCTGCTGAGAACTAGGTTGCGGGTTCGATCTCGACGGCCGCATTGGGATGCGGGCGGAATGCAAAAAACGCCCGTGTTTTGGATGCACGTTATATGAACCCCAGGTGGTAAGAATAATCATAATCAGATCGAAGTTCTGGCACGTAAAACCCAAGAATCTTAGTTTTTTTTTTAATATTATTTCGGACGCTCTTTTCACGATCCGCTGTTGCACATCGCCCTCAAGTTCGGACTTTGACAAAGAACTTCGAGCACAACAGAAACTCCTCGCCAGCACGAGTGACAAAGTCAGAGTGCCAGCTGTTTGCAGTGCAAGACAGTATGAAGGACACAGGATAACTTCGTATTTCTCAGATGGCGGTAACATCCAAGGTTTCGTGGATATTGTTCTGGCTAGAAAAACACGTTCACATATGCCGATAATTCTTTGTGCTTGGGGAGCGACGTTCTTATAAATTGTACGAGGCGTACAATATAGCAGTCACTTCATTGTACGGAGTGTATTGTTGTAGTTATCAGAAGAGAGAAGAGATTGGCCAACGTTGAAAACAGCGACGTCCGGCTCGGGGTGTGAAGAACGTTTCGACGGCGACGTACGTACGTGTCTCGCCCGAATGTGCTCTGTGACACGCGACACCTCGTCCACAACCAGGCGTAAATATTTTATTGTACTCCACGGGGTCTGTATACGTATATGCGTCTACTCTAACACTTATAACCGCTCACCAGAAAAATGTCGACATTGGACTCGTAAAATGTGACCAGGCTGCTGGAGTCATGAACAGCAGCGGTTTAGGGTATTTTGCCGTCCGAAGTCAAATTATAGCGCCCCTCACCACTGTGGCACCAAACTCGGGTGTGTCGTAGTTCTGAACATCACTTTGTGAAGCGTTAGTGATTGTAATGGGAAACGTTAGCACGTAGATTTCTGGGTATCAGTTTGTTGTTCCGTAAACAATCTGTGGCAAAGATTGGGAGTCGGTGTTAAGCGAAGCGTTCTTTGATGTCCGTGCACATCTTAAAGCAAGTGCTACGCAAACGTAACACTATGATGATGGAAATGTTTGTAGAAAAGGACGCAAATGTTTCGATGCAGCTACTACTCTACTTGTTATACTTGTCTATTTGTGTTCATGTAGCAAGTGGGACATGTCCTTTCTGTGGTATTGGCCAAGAACAGGCCCGTACCGTGTGTGTCACGTGCCCAGTTGCACCATATCCAGCGGCCCAAGTTGTCTGCTTGGCAAGACAACATGCGCAATGTGTGAAGAAGAAGCAGAGAGAGCTTCGCTTTAATATACCCTCCCTGGTTGCTTAGTGGCTTTGGCGTTGCGTTGCTAAGCACGAGGTTGTGGGATCGAATCTCGATGGGGGCGAAATGCAAAAACGCCCTTGTACCGTGCATTGGGTGCACGTTCAAGAACCCCAGCTGGTCAAAAGTAATTCGAAGTCCCTATACCGCGTGCTTCGTAGTAAGGCAGTGGTTTCGGCATGTAAAACCGCAGCATATAATCTCAATTAATATTTTGCTTTAGCAAAAATGCACAATTTGTATCCGATTTGCATTCAACGTTGCAACAAACAAAAAAGTAACAACGTAGTTAATGGCCCGCTGGTTTAACGTGCTTGTCAATGAAGCAGGGTGAGGGGTGCGCTAGCTGAAACGCTCCTGGTCCTCTCTGACATAACTTTCGTGCCCCGGGAATTGAAAATGTTTCAAACTGTATATCCGATAAATAAGCGACTGAAAAATAACAATAGGATATTTTCCACAGAACGATCTGGCAGGAAGGAGATAGCACGTGCGCCGCATAAAGCATAAAACGCTGGACGTAAAACTTACCCATGCTGCTCCAGTTCACGTTGACAAGTACAATCGTGAAAGACAAGCACACGAAACAAAGTACAAGAATACGCCTCGGCAACGTTGCCGATGCTGTCATCGTTTTCTTCTTCCTTACTCAGACGCAGCGAGGAAAACTGTTTGTGAGAGAAGCAAAATACATTTGTCGGAAACAAGGACACTGACATCAAAAGGGCACTGCAACGCGTTTTGAAGCGCGCGCAATCTGTAGGTATGCAATGATGTCATGAACATATGCGAGCCAAATATTTTTCCTCTGCGTCAGCATGAATTCGCCCACAATCTCGCACAAAAAAATATTTTTTTTCTTCAGCGGTTTCGATGCGCCCTTTGTTATGCCCCACATATGACATCACAGGCCGCACGACAGCGCATTGAGGCCCCATTGCGCATTTATCCATGGCCACGCGTTGCTCACTTGCGCGCCCACTCATGCGCATTTTCGAAACCATCGATACAGCGAACTGGGAAACTGCGTTTGTTAACGCGTCCCGCCCGTCTTGTCACTGCTCCTTGTCGCTCTCGAGCACCATTGTCCGAAAACGATTCTTAAGTATTACCATAACTGCGTCGCGTAGAGAATAAGCGAGAAAGGAGAAATAGGCAAAGTGTTGCTATTGACGCCGTCCCAGCTGAAAGGAAAAAAAAGTATGCTGACGGAGAATGGGAAAGTAAACGTTGCGCACTTTGCACCTCCGCCATAATTAGGTCCGTTTCGAAACGTTGTTCGGTAGTATATTCATTGAAATGCATCGCACTCTCTGTAGTGTTTCCGCAGGTATGAAGAAATGGTGCCGCAGGGTCCCTATAATTAACGGGGGTATACACAATGCGCAACGCGCCCTTGGATCTCGTTTTGCGAGTGCTTTTGATCAGTAACAATTCTTTAAGGTCGTGAATAGGAGTATGCAGAAGTTGTCATTTGTCTAGAGGCTGTTTTCTTTTCTTTAGCTGCACCAAATTTTTAGAAGTTACCTGTAGCAGATAGTACAATTCTAAAAAATTTCGTCCAGCTAAAGGGAGAAAAAGGAAACCTGGTATATAATTCTCCTAGCTGTGCACTACTCCTCGTGAAAGTTTGAGCAAAACTTGCTTTTACAGTATACAGCCCGCATATATGGGACTTCGTTGAGATCCATCGGTGATGATTGTTCCTTCGTCCGTTCCTAACAGACATTCGATGGCCAGGAAACCGACGTTACTTGGGGCGCAGCACAGAACCTCATCACTAACTTCTTTCCGGTGTTTGTTCAAATGTTTCTTCGTAATATAAGAATACAGCAAAGAAGAAGCAGTTATGATAAAATATATGGGGCAGCAGAGCGTATAAGTAACCCGTCGGTATTTCTTCTGCAACTCACGTTCTCCACGCTTTGGCATTTCTCTCTCTCTCTCTCTCTCTCTCTCTCTCTCATTTTCTTTATTCATATATGTCTTTCTGCGCAGAGGCGGCCGATCTCTTAATATTTCCTCCTAGCAGTTTATACAGCAACTTCCGCCACGTGGGAGTGATCGAGCTGGTTTTCCCACGGTGATTTAATTAGCAGAAAAACCGACAACGAGAACTGGGGATGGTGCAGATTGAGAAGGAAGGTAAGTGGCATTAAAGGTGATGTGAAAGGATCCGACCTATTCCACCACGAAGAAAATAACTATACGTTTTGACGAATATTGAGCAACAGAAGAACGGAAAAGAATGTTGTGGCACAGAAAATTACGATGTGCAAAACCCGCAAGCCGGTTTCTCGACACGATCCGCCACTACTACAAACAAGAATGCGAGAACCGCAATTTGTGCATAGGCGTTCATGTCATCGTCCACTGAGGGCGGTTTATGAACTGAGGTCATAAATCGAGCTACGGAGCCCTTTAGCAATCACTTCTTTCATAAATTTAATACGTTTAATTCGCTCATTCTACTTTGTCTTCTAATTCGATCTTTCCTTCTGACAAACGTGTTCGTGACGTAGTTCCAGGAAGGAGCGGAAGACCAGCAAATCCATGCCTGTCAGTAACCGCCACTGCTCATCTTTTTTTTTTTTTTTTAATGAGATAACAGGTAGCAATCCGGGGTGAAAGAGAAATACAGAAGAGCCACTGACGAAGGAAAGTGAGAGAAAGATGTAGTGCAGCGTGGTCTGGTGCCAATACATGGGTCAAGCTCATTGCGGAGATTATGGTATGATATAAAAAACTTTGTTCAGGTCCTTGAGGTCGCGCTAGATTCCTAGCCCAAAACTGGCCGCTCCCACGTCAGGACCGAAAGGCCTAGCCTAGCCTCTCGGCCGCTTCGCTGGCCCGATGAACTGCCCATGTCTGTTCTTTTGTATAGTTCGGGGCTGCGGAGAGCCGCGTCCCAACGCTCTTTGGTGTTCTCCTTGTCGCTGTTTAACGCGGAGCACCGCCAGAGCATATGTCCCAAGTCTGCTGCGCTACCGTATCGTGGGCAAGTGTATGAAGCCAAGGCTTCAGGAAATATTTGCTTATTAATAGGGAATTGGGATAGGTCCCCATCTGCAAGAGACTCAGGGTAAGAGGTTAGGGTCTGTTTAGCTTTATGTGCGGAGGTGGATATGATCTGCGCGCCAAGCAAAAGTGTTTCATGAGTTCGTTGTATGAGAGAAGGTGGCCCCTGCAGTACGCGTAACCTCCAAGACTGGCTGCGCTAGCGCCACGCGGTCTGTAAGCCCTCGCGCAGCGTCGTGAGCCGACTCGTTGAGATTAGTCGGGGTTCCGTCAATGCCTCCCTAATGTGCGGGAAACCAAATGATCGTGTGCGGGTCAACGTCCTTGCCGCGGAGGATCGCCAGGCGCTGTCTGGAAACGGTGCCCTTGGCAAAGGCTCTCACTGGCGCCCTTGAGTCACTGTTAGAAAAATAAACTGTGCACAAACCATCGACAAGAATTGTCAATCTGAGGAATAGCCGAAAGTGTCCTGCAGCGAGAGTGTTTAGCTGGCGTTTGTTGTTTCACTGCTTAAGTCTGCAGAGAACAGAGTCATTAACCAGCACGCTTGTAACTGCGGTAAAGGTGGCTATACATATGAGCTGATTCGTTACAAGTGCGTCATCAAATGTGGGCAGGGCGCCACAAGAGGACAGGGCGGCGGGAGAAGAGGAGGGCTGTCGTTACCGAGTGCTCCGCCACAGCATCTTTCAGAGTCCATACGCCTTAAAGCTCTCACGCGAGAGCACGCGCATTTCAAAGCGCTGTAAAAGTTGGCGTTCGCCGACGAGTGCGTACCGCAACTCAGTTTCGCGCACGGTGTTATACACCGTGGTTTCGCGTGAGCATGCGCTTTTCACATTGGCGCGTTTGTACCTGCGGTGCAAGACCGAGCGCCAACGCTGAAACGGACGAAATAGCTAAAGAAAGCTAATCGCTTTAAAAGAACTTCATCTATGTCCCGGAGCTTTCAAGTTATGATCCGTCCGACATATCGCAGAAGTTTGCAGCTGCTTGAGCATCGCGAATGAAGGCAAGTTGCTCAGGAACAAATCGTACTGCTGACCTCAGTGGCTATGACCGACTCTAGGACATTTATTGATTACATACAAACGGCGAGCGAACGTTGAGCTCGATCCACTGGCGGATCCAGCGTTGATGTCTCGGCTCGACTCTGTAGCGTGCCGCCGTTGTCCAGACCCGCCACGCGATGACGGGTCTGGACAACGTTTCCGCTATCCACGTTTCCGCCGAAAGAGAGAGAGAGAGATTCTTGTTGGAGGGAAGAAAAATTGGGGTAAAGTGCAGCGCAGTAACTGTCTCTCAGGTGAGGACACCTCAACCGCGCTGCACAATAGGGAAAGGGAATTGAAAGAAGGGTGAAAGAGACGCGGCGGCGGCTGCCCAAACAGTGCGCGAGGGCAAGTTGTTTACATTCGCTTATGAGGCGCGGTGACGCGCCTAGTCGTGGTGAAGCAGAGCTTCCTGCGCGGCGAGAGCCGCGTCGCACATCTGTCGGACGTTGCCGTCGATAGCTGGGCACTGAACGAGCAGGGCACGGAGTGCAGCCGCGAGAGCGGCTATGAGCGCGTCCCTGGGGTCGCTGCTCGGAGCGGTTTGTTTGCCGCGCAATGGCTCAGGGGCGGCCGTCTGCGTGTGGCGGCCACGAAGGACGTCACTGTAGGATCGACCCTGCGGCGAGCGAGCAGACGTCGGCGGAGCGGCTGTATGCGGCTCGCACGATGTAGTGCCGGCCAGCTCAAGCGCTTTTTTCCTCGAGAGGGGCCGCTCAGACGAAGACAACAACACGGCCGCCTTCCTCTCGCGCTGCCACTCGGGACAGCTCGGCTCTGTTGAAAGGTGTCGACCACCGCAATTTACGCAGCGTGGCTTCTCAGCGGGGCAGTCTCCTGTAGGATGCGAGTCACCGCAGCGGAGGCAGCGGGCGTCGCGGAAACAGGTGGCGCCGGCATGGCCGAAGACGCCGCAGCGGTCGCACTGAAGTGGCCGGGGCAGACGGGCACGAACGGCGCGTAGCTGCTTGAAGAGTCGCACGTTCGGAGGCACGACGCTCCCGACGAAAGTGACGGTGACGCTTGTGCCACTCCGCGAGCACGACAGCACCGCGACGGGTGCCTCCAGGTTTTCGCTCACTGTGCGGGCGTCGAAAGAAGGGTCGACCCCATAGATGATGCCCACACAGGAGTTGCTGTGGAGTGCCTTCGAGCGTACTGCCACGTTACCAATGACGCACACCTCGAGAAGGGGCGCCGAGTCGGCACCGCGTGTCACGTCCACAGCCACCACGTTGCGACGGAAGTTGACACGCACACGCCTCACGCCCGGCACGGCGGATAGCTGAGCGGCGACACTGTCTCGCGAGAGAGCCAGGAACGTGGCTCTGCGCTCGATGGGCCGGTAGAGGATAGTGACGGCGGTATCGTGAGTAACGCCGCCGTCAACGGGTGGGGAATGCGCCTCAAAGTCGACGAACCGTCGGAATCGGCGTCGTCTTCTTGCGGCGTTTTTCGACTTTCCCGCTGCGGGCTGGCAGGCTTGCGAGTCCTTAGCGGTCGCGGGCGGCAGCGGAGACTTCCTGAGGAAGTGCTGCCCTGATCCTTCCGCAACTGGGGTAGGCGTTCTCGGCCGGCTGTGGTTGGAAGCCGGGCCGTCGGCGGCATCCTCGAGAGGCAACGTCGCAGTCGCGCACGGACTCTCGTCTGGTGCGGTGTTGAGCGGAGGCGACGAGCAGGCTTCCGTCGATGAAAGCAAGGGGCTCTCCGGGCGGATAGGACTTGTCGCGGGTGAGGCGGTCGCGTCCGTGCGGGAGGACGTAACGTCGGAGCCAATCATACTTGCGGTTGGCAAGTAGAAGGTGCCGGCACTCTCGTCGGTGTCGCCTGTCGGCGGGCAGCTGGCACTGTCGTCGGTGGAAGCTGCCGAAGTGGGGGCCTCCGCGGTAGTATCCGTTGAAACGGGCGGCGCAGCGTGGTGGTAGCTGGCAGAAGTTTTCAGCGCGTCAATAGGAAATGCGCGGAAGGGTGTATCCAGCGCAGATGGGGCGCGCATGGGTGGTGTCGCGCTCACTGGAGGAGGCGTGCATGACGCCGCGGAGCTCGCCGAGTCCGCCGAGAGCGTGCGTAGCGTGCGAGCTTTCAGCCCCCGCTTCCAACGTAAGGCGGGAGGCGATCTGCCGGGGCGTGACTGCCGGCCACGTGGGTGGAGCTGCTGGGCTCGTCTGGACGCCGGGCCATCGGTGCAGTCAGGAGATTGCTTCGTCGGCCTCTTCCTCTGCTGTTTCTTCGGAGGGTCGCCCATGTGATGGGGCCTCCGCCTGTCATGCGAGCCCTGAAAAGGGCTGCGCTCGTAAGCGCGGTCGAATGCGGAGACGTACGCGCGCAAGAAGTGGCGGGCGAGCCGTAGTCGTCGGAGCGAGGGGCGATGCGACCGCTCGCTTCGAAGGTCCGGGAGCGTCCCGCCGCCGAAAGAGCGGCGGTGGCGTATGGATGGAGGGGCTTTACGTCAGCCTACTCTGACGTGAACCACTAGCGAAGGGTTAATGTAAACGTAGCCATATATGAGACCGACGGAAAACCGTCGGCGTATGTCAGCGCCCAGTGAAATAATCACATAGATTTGACGTTTACTATCCAGACGTGCCAGCAGCCTTAATATTCCGGTAAGGGTGCGTTCAGTGGCTCCGTCGCTCTTGCAGCGAAACGTACTTCGCGTCTCCGGAGGCCTTCTAACACTACACACGTGGGCCGCGCATATGCAGTCGATACTGGGACATCACGGCGGCCGCGGCGGCGGCTGCGACGGCGCGAACTTGCCTCGAGGGTCTTAGTGCTATCCCAATAAAAGTTTGTTCCGTAGTAAGCTTCTGCACAGAAATACCTTAAGCCAAGTGGCCTTTTAGGTAATTAGAAATAATGGGGCTTTACGTGCCAAAACCACTTTCTGATTATGAGGCACGCCGTAGAGTGGGACTCCGGAAATTTGGACCACCTGGGGTTCTTTAACGTGCACCTAAATCTAAGTACACGGGTGTTTTCGCCTTTCGCCCCCACCGAAATGCGGCCACCGTGGCCGGGATTCGATCCCGCGACCTCGTGCTTAGCAGCCCAACACCATAGCCATCTTTTAGGTAATTGATGCAAAAATTTACATAAGGATAAAGTCTACGAAACACCACGCAATGATGCCTTCAGGAGGAGCAAATATGCACCCAAAGCAGCCGTAAGCAGCTGCGCAAGACTGACCTCGAACCTCGACCTCATTCATTGCCTCATTTCAACATGCAAATCGCTTACCAAGTTGTATAGAGACTACTGCTGACATTATTCACAAAACTACTAGCGATGGCGGATGTGGACTGCGTGGATTCATTGCTCGTCAAGCACGCACTGCACGTTTCAAAGTTTGCTGCAGAAGTGAAGCTGCTACTTCTAATTTTTGACACTATACGAACAAATACATAATTCACTACTACAGCCGACTACAGCACATCGTTTTGTTATTTTAAATTTATTTTCACAACACTTCCATATGCTTTGATTCGGGATAATTACTAGCGCCACCTGAAGGCACGTAGGGGCGCGACTGGACGCTTATTGACGTCAACTGGTCCACATGCTCCGCAAGCGATGCAATCCGTAACAGATGTTCGCGCTCAAGGAATGTCGGTAGTTTCACCTGTTTCGTCCGCTTACTGGCTTTGTTGTATGTGCACTGCTTTTCTGGCTTTCCGCAGAGACGGAAGGAGCGTGGCTGGGCTCTGAGCCAATACAGCGAGAAGCCCTGTCATCTGCGTTCGTCGCGCCGGACGAATGAAACGTTATCAACGCACGTCCCCCAATACCTTGAGTCACGCCGCTCAAGCGTCCTACGTCAGAGTACGAGCTTTCGTTTTACGAGTAGCTGACGTAGAGCAGTAAGCCGTCGTTACGGTGGGATCTTTCGCATTCTTAGCAGTTTTGACCTTTCCAACAAGTTGTATCTACGCCACAAAGAAGGATGTCCGCGGACGACTTGGAGTCCAACCCCTTTTACAAGCTGTTGCAGGTAAGAGTGTTCCAATTCGTTTGCGGTGTCTGAAAGTTTTGTTCTTTAGTAATAACGTCGTATTTGTAACTTTGTCAAGTTGAGAACGTCGCTCTGTCATATCGCGTCGGCGGCGGCTGCCGCGATCCTGCTTTGAGACGTTTGTTCTGTGTTTCGGCCACTGCATGACCTTGTGCATTAGTGTGGATCAGGTCGTTCTCAGTAGCAAATGATCAGTAAACGTTGAGGATTCCGCTTACTTACGCAACCTCTCACTTACGTGCCTCTTCTCATCTGTTTTCCTCCAAAGACGACGTATCGATCGAAGTACGAAGATGCTCAAGCAAATTGCTGGCTGGTATGCGTACCACACGCTTCGTCGCTAAAAGGAGTGAAAATAAACTCAAAGTTTGTTGGTGAGTTGTATTAATAACCTCTAAATCCTACCTTATTTACGTGTTACAGTAACCGGCTTGAATTTTGCCACCTAAGTTCTTTTAATGTAACTGGTTTGTAACTGGAGGCAGAACCAAAATATTTACGCATATTTTTGTTCTGTTGCTGCCATGCTGGTAGCTAATACTGTTATTCGTAATTGGCATTTGTTAACAGCCCTTTCCCGTTACCACTCTTATGTTAATGCGACGCTTGTTGGAAATGGGCAAAATAACACTTTCAAACTAGAAACCTTGCTCAAGGAAATCTAGTGGAAATCAACAGAGCAGTTTATGATTCTTTCTGGTATACATACTCTCACTAGATGCCCACATCTTGAGGCCATCACCACTTTTCAAAGGGTGAGAAAAAATGCACATTCTTTTTACACTTATTTCTTCCTGCATATAGTAACAAGTGCATACAAATATATTTCTTAGCTGGCAAGCATTATCAGCAGTTGCTCGTCTTAATTGCAGGCAGTACACATTCTCTGGAAACAATTTGAAAAAGAGTGTTGAAGTCGATGGAGCAGAAATCAAAGCAGTTTCAGGTATGTGTCTTTGACAGCACCTTTGGTCTTGCGAATCACTTCAGGCGATCAATGCGGTGAGGTGGGCAAGTTGGTTGCTGTAGGTCTCATTCATATTTGGTGCACGGATTTACTAAGTAGACTGGACAGTGCTCATCCAGTCTACTTGTGTCTTTCTGTGAGTTTAGTAAGTCTGTGCTGTAAACATGAATGCGAGCACTTCAGGCAAAACATTCATAGCAATAGCAAGTTAGTGAAAATCTTGGCAGGTTCATGAAAGTGAGAAGTTGTCTACCCTATAGTAGCACGTAGCTACAGATGAAACCCATATGGGTTTCTCAAAAAGAAAGTTAGACAGCTGAAGATAGTTGGCATTATGAAACATCCTTCCAGTTCACAATTGAACACGGACGAGAAGGACAACACAAACGCCAGTGTGTTGTCCTTCTCGTCCGTGTTCAATTGTGCGCTGGAACGATGTTTCATAATGCCAATCACAACCAACTAGCCCAGCTGCCCATAGTTACCGAAGATATTTGTTTAGGCCGGGATGAATTTTTCTTCAGCTCCAAAGCTTGCTTCTGAGAAATTGAGCTTCATGCTACCGTTAGATGGACGGCAAGTTTTTCCACTTCATGTCAGTTTTCTTGTGTTATGGCATACTTAAAATTAGCTGGTAAAGTACATTCAGTCTGATAACTCTGCCTTTATTAAACAGTTGTCACATCTATAGGAATTTGAAGTTGTGCAAAGTTTCCTAACTCTTACATGTCGTAGGAAATTGTCACAAAATTGTTCTATTGTTTTGCATTGTCTTTTTTTTTTTCTTGCACAGCACACACTGCCATAAACATGAGATGTAGGCAAATGACATGCTGGCTTGAAGTACCCTTGCTAACTTTTGATGGCATCATGAGATTTGGACAGCATCTGCTCTGTACTAGTTGATAATCTATCTATAAACAAACAAGCACATTGCATTCTGAAGGAACCAGAGAGTCAGCCTAGCCAGTTTTAAGAACTACTTCTGCACAAAAATGACCCAAGCTGGCAAAATTGCTTCAGTAGCTGCGGCGTCATACTAATGGACTGATGTAGGAGTTAGGGCACAAAATTGAAGAAGGCAAATATTGTCCTTCATTTTGTCTACCTGTAACCATCCCTTTTTCTGCCACATAAATGCAAGTTGAGCCTTGAAAAAAATACTTCACCATACTAAATAAACTAACTTGCTGCTGCTCGTTATGCAGCTGTAAGGTAGTTTAGCATGAAGACTGTGTTTTCCTTCAGCAGCAGTAACAGCACAATATGCATGGCAGACGTGCGTATTGTGGGCTATATAAATACGTTCATGCAAAATATACTTAATGTGTATATGTATTCCTTTTTTTCTTCAGCTCTAACTGAACATTGCATTTTCTTACCCTGTAGGTTTTCCTCATGAGTTCACGGTGAAGATTCTTGGTGAAGAACTTTGCTACAACAGGGTACAATATCTTTTGTTAGAGCACGTTCAATACATTAAGGCGCTTACAATATTTTACTAAGACTGATACTTGGGCTGGCTGGTTGAAATGCATATTTGAACGGCAGTGTAAGCCACACATGTACACAGAGAATGACCACACTTAGTTGCGGTTGGTATGGTTTTCTTCTGGCTTAGTCTTATGCATGCGTACATGTTTTTAAAATTTTTTTTTACTTCCAATGAAGTGTAATTTCTAGTTCAATGCTGTGTCTTGTGGTGCTTTCTTCTGTGTGTATTTGTGTTGCTTGTGCTGCTGTTCATATATGCTAAATAAGCGTGAAGGCTTTTTTTTCTCTTTCTTTCTTTTTTTTTTGTGCGTAACATTTCAAGGCCTTTCATGCTTGACTTGCTTACATGCGTTGTGACCAGGGTGGTCAGTTCCACTTACCAGAAGCAGATTTTTGCCTGCAGCTTTTGCTGATTTGTTTGCAAGATTTTTTCAGTAGCTTATTGGTGTTCAAGCGTTTAAAGAAAAATAATGTTTTGATGTAATATATTCTTTCACATGGTTAAATAGCCATGGGGCTTAATGTTCCCTTAGATGAATGATTGTTGAAGGTAATAAGAGTAACCAAAAGCTACAGCTATCATCGTCAGGGCTTGAAGTTGTGCAGGTGTCGAGTGGGTGACGTTAATGTCGGGGCGCCAACATTAAACTTCTTCATGCCATTGGATTTAAAGTTGGTGCTACATGCACATCTTTAATTACATTACATACCAATGCAGTAAAATTGCTTGCAATCGTAATATTGTCGAAAGTATTAATTACCAGGTAAAAGTGCACGACGTGCCACTAAAAATATCAATAGGTGTATTTTTTTATATTGAATAGTATTAGATTACTTCAGAAATGTGTTTCTTGTGGGTAGCCTTACTTGGAGGCTTACTGATAATGAGCGTGTGGGTGGAGAAAAACCAGACAAGATGCTGGTGCCTGGTGTACAAGAGTAAGCATCACATGCATTCAATGGCTGAATGAGTTATGAGAACACACTATTTTGCAAGTGACATTCAATTTTAATGCATTTAAACAGTTTAAATGTAGGACCATATGACTGGCAATAAACTTTAATGCATTAAGCAGTTAATGTGATGTTTGTGCCTAGATGGCATAGGTTATAAGGTAGTGTTGTAATGACTGCGAGTTACTTTTACCTCTTTCAGTATTTGTAACATTTTACTCTACTTGGGCAGGACATGTAATGAGGAGGCAAGATAACCGATGGTCATTAAGGGTTACGGACTGGATTCCAAGGGAAGGAAAGCATAGCAGGGGGCAGCAGAAAGTTAGGTGGGCAGATGAGATTAAGAAGTTTGCAGGGACGACATGGCCACAATTAGTACATGACCGGGGTTGTTGGAGAAGTATGGGAGAGGCCTTTGCCCTGCAGTGGACGTAACCAGGCTGCTGCTGATGATGATGACTCTACCTCTGAAAGCACTTATGAAAGCAGTTTATCACGTGCATATTTAGTCCAAACTAGTTAGTCATTTAAAAATATTCTCTTGATGAAATATTCTGCTTGCTTGATGCTATTTAGTGTGACAAATTATGGCACTTAGAGAGAGAGGGAAAGCTTTTATTGTGTCCGGTTGGGGTTAGAGAGAAGGGGGCGAAGAAGAGTTGCTCCTTCTTTCTTCTCAGGCGGCGGCTAAGAGTCTGTAGAGTCTGTGGGTTCTGGCGGCGCCCTCTGTCATGTAGACGAGCTGGGTTTGGATGCCGGAGTCAGAGCTGAGCAGTGCATTCTGCCATTGCTGCATCATTTTTTATGGCACTTAGAAAAAAACTTTCTTTCAGAAGACTATCAACTTGTTGAAATAAGTTTGTCTGGTCATCCGGGTTCGCAACCAAACTGAAGGTTTATCACTGTTAGAGAAACATGAATATTGTTATCAGACATACTCCTTTTTCGATGATAGTCTGCATGTTATATTTGTGTATAGTTCAAAAATCCAAATAATTTCATTTCACGGACAGTCTTATGTCTTTAACTGCCATATTTTGCACTAAAGAGCGACAATGTGCTCATGTGCTTGTAATTATATATCAGGTTGTAAGTTGTAGTTGGTTGTGGTAGTTGGGCATGGTGCGTTTGTTGCGAATGCAGTACTAGAAACAACATTCCCCTTGTACGACAAGAGCATTTCACATTATTGATGGTCTTATTGGCTTGTCAGAGTGGGAGCTGGCTGACAAGACAATGCTTCCAAAAAGGCATATTTCTCCAATGAGTCAGCCTCGCCACTATTCTCGTGGCTCGAAAATGAATGTCTTCTCTGTATCATGGGAAAGGCATGTGAATAACGTAGCATGCAAGGACTGAATTCCTCAGATGTACCAGAACTTAGTCACGAACTTGTGGCTCCGTCTTCTGAAATTCCTTTACATACCACGTGTTGCCTGGTGATGATGCATTGCCAAGCTCTGGGCTTTTTAGATAAATATTGGGAGTGCTTTGAAAAGTTTGCTTGGAGAATGCTTTACAAGCAGTGATAGTCAGTTTAATGTTCTGAAACTGAAGCATTCTTTGCACAATAGTCAAACTGAAATAGTCTGCGCTTCAGGAAAAAAAAAAAAGAAAGATTCATTGCTGTTACCATGGCTGATTTGTTAAGTATGCTTAAACATTGACTTGCTTGGTGCAGTAGAACTTGCTGTGTTAGTGCCCTTCGATGTATGAAATTATTGCACTGAGTGAAATATGTCAAATCGCCACTGACATCTGGAAACGCTGATAAAGGGCTTGAGGCGCTGTTTGAACATGATGCATAATGGCCCGTGACTTTGAGCTAGGAATTTTTGTGTGTCTCTTTTGCCACGCAGGCTTTAAAATGTGCTGCAGCATAGCCACCTTACAATCTGATTTCAGAAGTTCAAGCAGTACAGGGTTCTGACCATAAGCAAGCCTTTTGAGGGTGCATCATCAGATTCGGACATGGTAGGTGTTTTGGTAAGTGTTTTGCAGTCATCTAAAAGCACTAAGTTGATTTTTTTTTTAGTACTATACATCTTGCATTTTCATCTGTATTTGCAGGAAACAAACGGTTCCCTTACTCCTGCAGATTTGGAGAAATGTCTGTCCTATAAAGAGTGAGTTTACACCTATCTTTAGCCTGGTTTTGTGTATGACTTATTTAACAGCTTTATTGACTTGCTGTAGGTAGAACCTTGGCTTCATTGGTGCAATAGTCTTACTGGTATGGGAAGCTCATAAATAGAACAGAAAAAGTACTTTTTACTAAGCGAGCCATCATTAGCAGTCAGTCAGAATCTTGGTCTGGGATAGTTGGTTCATTGTGCTAATGAACGAGTAAATGGCATACAAAAATATTTGAAAATAGGGATGCAAGGTATGAATAAACAATATGCATGGTTTTCCGTGGGTGTTGTACTTCTACTTCGCGTGCCCATTCTTCTTTTTCTGTCATGCCACTTACGTATTCATTAGTATAATTAGTAGTGTAACAAGATCAAAAAGCAAAACGTGAAGACACCCGTGTACTTAGATTTAGGTGCACTTTAAAGAACACCAGCTGGTCCAAATTATTCCGGAGTCCCCCACTACAGTATGCCTCATAATCGTATCGTGGTATTAGCACGTAAAACCCATAATTATTTTTGTAAGATGAATTGAAGGGCAAGAGGGCGGCAAAGTTGAGTTAGGCGAATTGATGACCATTCATCTTGATGTGTGAAGCAGTGCACGGAAACACGACACAAAGGAGCAGACTAAATGGACAAGACAATCGCTGCACTCACAACTATTTATTTTGGAAAAAGGAGAGTTAATATATATATATACACACACACTATTGCACCACTTGGGCGACAAAGAATGCCACTATTTAACAAAAAAAGAAAGGGAACAAAACATGGTCATTTTAAAGCAATCCAATTACATTTTTTTTTTTTGCTGGTCTTTCAAAAAATGACAATTCGTGCTCATTCAGCATGAGAGATGGCTGGATGCTACACAACTATTTTCATTTTGCAATATGAAATGCCTATAAAAGGGCAAGAGGCTGCAACTTGGGATTTGTATCATCAGCATCGCCATCAGTGTCATCATCACCATCAGCAAAGGCCTCGTAGATCTCTCATAGAGATCTCAAACAGATCTTCTTTTGCACCTAGACCAGTGTGAGCCAAACTACTCCTGTGCCTGCAAGTCTCCTAATCTTATTACCTAATCTAATCCAACGTTTCGATCAACAGTATTTCCTTTGAAATGTGTTCTGTCAACCTAATAGACCATCGATTATCTGTTCAACTCGTTATATCACCTGTTCCTCTCCGCTTGTTTCTATATTCTCTTCTATCTATCCACGTTCAACCTGTGATATATGCTACATTGTTTTTCTGCCTCTTGATGCTATGCCTGTAATTCCTTGTTTTCTTACCACTTTTCTAGCTCTTAGTTCTGTTCAGTCCGTCATGCTTAAAGTGATAGGCTTACACAGTTAAAATTGGAGGAGAGCAATGTCAATTTGGGAATTGATCCGGCTCTTGCATACAGGCTTTTGCTGGTACGAACGAGTGAGCGAAGCAATTTTATTAGGAATGCCTGCAGAATGATTAGCCTTCCCCTGTAAGAGAGGCATCACTGTGACGCGGTCATGACGTCTTCCCGACATGTGGCGCCCTTACTCCGGCTTTGGCCGCACTACTCCCTTTGGTCGACCACGCCTGTCCATCTTTTGGGGTGGCAGCCTCCCTCCGGTTTCGCTCGGTCGTTGCCTTTTGAGGGCCGCCGAGATCTGCTGGTAAAATAATTTTCGGCTATGCCAGTGGCTGTCATTGATACTGCAGGCTTAATGTGTCTGGCTTTTTCCTGTAGGTCTTGTGAAACTAAAATCTTTGTTTCAGTTAAACTGCAGCAATAGTCAGGCTATTAATGTGTCCTTTTCAAGAAATGTTTCCAGTTACATTGTGTACTATATATAAGAGGAGGCTGAGAGGCCAGCCCTGTTAAATAATTAATTAGTTAATGAATTTTTGATACCTCAAACACCATGCAAGGTGGGAGGTTCTACATGAAGGCTGGGTATGATGAGGGTGTTAACAAAAGAGAGACATTACTGCAGTCTTGAAATGTGCATGGTTAGTATGAACAACAATATCCACAGGAAGATCTTTCCACTCCATAGCTGTATGCACAAAGAAAGAACTGTAGGTGGGTCGTAGTTCAAGGAAGTGATGGGTACACTGGCCTCTGGTAGATGATTTGGCAGGAGGTGTGGTGGGCTGGTTTGATAATGGAGCTGTTAAGAAGTATGAATGGTAGAATTTATGAAAAAGGCAAAGCCTGGATACTTTGTGTCATATGTGTAGACTCGACAGGCAGGCTTTGGTTTCCTATCACTCTGAATTTTTAAGTGTGTTACGCTGACATTGTGCAAGTAGGCAGACGATAATAAATTGTAACAGCTTGATTCTGGACGGGTTCAAGCATTTGATTTCAGTTATCTTGATGGTGAGGCTTCCATGCAGCACTAGCACAATCTAATCCTGGCCTGATGAGAGCTACATAGGCTAATAGTTTTACTTGGCGAAGAGCAAGTGTTATACTAAGTTGGAGAAAAATTAGAATGCGGTTAGTGTTGTTAACAGTGCTTGTTACCAAACAGTTAAGGTCGTGAGAAATGGCTTGTTAGCTTGATATGTCGACTTGCAAAGGTAGCGTAGATGTCTGGCACTGAGTTATGTGACATGCCTCTCTCTGTCTTTCTTCTGCAGATCTCTGACATACCTTCGGAGTTTGCCTGAGCTTGTGCCACTTCTCAAGGAGCTGGATAGGAAGCTGGAGAGCTTCTGTGGCACCTACATGATTCTGCCTGCCTACTTGCACGACACTGCGCAGAAGCTGAAAGACATAGTCCTCTGGGCTGTGGATGTGAGTGCAAGTTTCGAAGGCATACCGCAAGCCTAAACTCTGAATCAGACTAGGCTGGTGCGCTGCAGTTCACTGCTAGAGGGAACGCAATAGACAGTGGGTGGCAGTTTGAGGATGCTCTGACCAGCTGTGGTTGCTGCTTGGTGCTTGTTAGCAAGAAGTTCCCTCAATATGAAAGAAACTGGCACCACTGTAATGTGTTTTCCCTGCGTGCAAACTGTGGTGTATGCAGTGTTTTTGTTGTGATGCTGCCACATTTTGTTCTATTTAAAGATTCCTTACAGACATTGTAGGATGTATTGGGTGAGGGGATCATAAAAGTGAAAAGTAAATGCATGGGAACAGAGCACTATTCACATATGCAACATAATATATAAATACATTAGAGCATTACACACAGAAAACACTTGTAGGTGTAGTAGAAAAAAAAAGGGGAAAAAGAATGCAGGCCATAATGCAAACTAAACGACAATTAACAAAAGTGGATTTGCCAATGTCAGTCAAACGATGATAAGAAATGCAAGAATAAGAAATACAAAAATACGAAATTGAGACCAGGAACATTTTTGTGCAACAAAACAGCCTACTAATGCATAAAAGTAAAAAAATGTTGCTATCAGTGAAATGTGAGCTCATGAGCTGGCGGAATTTGTCTAGATTTGTTTTACTGTTGATGAAATCGGGAAGAGCATTCCATAACCGGATGACAGGAGGAAGCACTTACCAATTGAATGTGTTAGTACCTGGGATGCTCAATGCTTTCATGTCCCCTGACATTAGTCTTCTCTGCACGGCTCTTGTGACCAAGTTATCCATGTCCTCAGGTGGCGCTAACATCAGAGCACTCACACCATCTCTAATTGTAGCTGCATAACTATGACACCGACTCCCACCATCATGCGCATGTCTTGCAGGGAAGCCAAACAGGTGAAGTAAGAGCTGTGCAGTGAAGACAGAAGTTCGGGTACGTGGGAGAACCTGAGCATAACCACCTTATTTATGTCATGAAACGCGTCTAGATCCTTTCCTTGAAGAAAGGTCAAAGAACCCACCAGCTTGTATGGTAGACTATTAATTTAAAACAACTATACATAGTTCTGGCCAGGCATTTTCTCAATCTGTGACATTACTAGGAGCTGTTCTTCAATTTTAAAGGGGCCCTGAGACACTTCTTATCAAAGTAAGGAGTGCATTTGAAGTTAAAATAGACTATTTAAGAAATATATTTCTGCAAAAAGTACTTCAATATTAGAACAACAGAAAGCTGAGCTAGTTGGTAAGGATTCATTATGCAAGAAAAGGTGAGGCGTGCAGACAGGACACAAGAGTAGAGAAGTGGACAACAAGAACGCCGACTATCAACTGAAGGGAGCACTGAGGTGAAAAAAAGAAAGAAGACACAAAACTCATCTGTGCAAGCTCTGGAACTGTATCACCACGTGTCAATCTGGTACATGTGCCGGTCTTTGTGAGAGATAACTGTTAAGGCACCTAATCTCTTCCTTATGTATAATGGTGGAAGTGCGTGCGTGAGTCAGCCTTCGATGACTTTACATAAGGAAGAGAGTTATGTTTGTTAATTCAAGCCAACATCGTTCTTGGCAATCTTGCAACAACTTTTCCATGTCGGATATGTTTTGAGCCTCTTTCCTGGCTGATCCAGGTGGTGGTGCACAGCCATGCCAATATTTCATTTTCAGGTTTGAGCTCTGTTATTGTTTTGCAATTTTAATATTTAAGTCTCGAAAAGCTTAAGATAAAAAGCATGCACTGTCAGTGTTTTGTTTTGTGACATTTGTTTGTGGGCTGCCATTCTCAAAATTCCGAGGAATAATTTTGTAAAGGATGTAAGACCTGGTACGAGCAACTTCAGTGATAGAATGATGTGGCAATAGAGCCTGCATATACCGCATGCCATATAGCATGGCAAGGCAATAGCATGCATATACCTAAACATATACGGAACCTCAAAGCAATGCCAATAACGACAGTAAAAATTCACTTGGAGTGTGCATATACTTAATTGTTATTGCAATAAAAAAAATGTGCATCTACCTCTTCCCCCCATCCTTCCCTCCTTGGTGTCATGTCCAGGAATTTTACGAGTGTAACATGACTCTAGCATGCACAGTTCACATCAAAATTGTTCTGTTCTTTAAATGCCAAGGCTTTAAATGGTTCACAATTGTAGCTATTTTTCATGTAAACTGGTGTGTCTCCTTAATTTCCAGAAAAAAAAAATGAGTGCTGAATTACAAAACTTGTTGCTGTGTTGTGCTTCTAGATTTCTAAATACACTTCTTAATTTCAAATGTGTTTAAAAAATGCATGCGAGACACGAAAGGACCTTTGTCATAATGTGTGTGTGTGAAGGTGGTTCTGTATACATGTACTAATATACATACAAAGGTAGCTTTCATTTCTCGCTCTATTCTTCTTTTGTATTTATTTTTACACCTTCCTTCTTTTTCCTTTCCAGTCATTCCAGAAGTCACAGACACCACCAATACCAAGTTATGGTGGGGCTTTTCAGAGGATATCTCTAGCTGCAGAAAGGTGCAGTAGTATGTTATTTTTATCGCCGTTAATATTACTTTGAGAGCCATTGAATAGAACACATACAATATAGGCATCAGGTGCTCCCCACATATGTGTTAGTAAGACAAATTCACCTCTTTTAAGAATAGTCCTTTTTGTGAGTGCCAGTGACTAAAGTGACACAGACTATGTCACCTTTCTGATACTCTGTGTCACTTTAGTCTGATAATAGGTGAACATCTGGTTACCATCAACTGCTATTGATAATTCTATTGAACCCCTTTTCAGTAGTAGCATCATATCAAAAATGCTGCATTTTCATGATGTAATAGCATTTCCCCCCTTTTTTTCTGCTTGCAGCTACATAATGGGAGCAGTCCATCAGAAAGTTTTCGGTGCTGTGAAGCAGTTCTGTCGGCAGGAGGATGCTGTGCTTGTTGAGAAGCTTAGGCAGCTTCACTCGGCTGGCTTGAGCCCCGATCAACTCGGTGTTAGAGAATCCTTTTGCTGCCCACTGCCTCGCTCAGTAAGCCTTTCTATCGGTTATGACTGTAAGAAGCGCCTCTGTACAGTGTATTGCAATCTCATATTAATATCCTAGCTGTTGGTCTGGGGAAGTTAAACCCCACAACTTGATTTGATTTGGCTTTGTTGTGGACGGATCTGCTGTACCAAACTGATTGATGCTGACTGTGAAACATAGTGCAACTTGGGCAATGGCACCTGATAGGAATTGAATTGGGATAACAGTGCTTGTAATCATTAATAACTAAGGGTGTGCAAATACTCGAATATTCAATTTCAAATCGAATAGCAAACGTACGAATAATTTGATTCGTGAATCAAATATCTGATATTGAATTTCTCAAATATTAGGTTTTTAAAATATTGGCACTTTTGATGAATGACCCTGGCCATGAACAGTGCCTTGACGTGCGCAGCGTTTACATGGCATGCGATCTTTATTGGTAAAAGGTTCGGCCAGGCCAACTGGAATGATTGAAACGATTAACGTTACGCAAAAAGAGGGAACAACGAAAGCATCACTTGTGGAAAGCACAGAAGCATGTGTGAAGATCGGGCGAATTAGCCACCAGAAGGCCTGCTGATCGAATCAAATACGTGAGTTCAGTGTTCACACAAGCACATTTGCGCAGTTCTGAGCTTTCTACCCACATACAAGCACACAGACGAACATGGCACGTGTGCTCGCAGTAGTTGCCGGCTGCTCGACCATGGACCCAAGCGCTGCTTCAACGGCTGTCAATCTAACTGTGCACGTGATCTCGTGACCGATCACTGACCAACCATCCGCAGAAACATATTAGCGACAGGCTTTCCGTGATGGTTTGTGGCCCGTTATCACAATGGCCGGCGGCAAATTTTCGTCACGGCCACACTATTGGCTACACTGTTCAGCCCATTAGGCCTGATTGGAACTGCGTTGTCGGGTCTTGGTGACTGAAGTTATGGTTACCGAATCTCAGATCTATTCACAATGTGACCCTCATAAAGCTGACAGACCACCTCACCAACGAAAGCGAATGCACAGGCTGACTGTTGCATGTTCATGGCCACCATCTTTGTGAAATAGCGTACGGTGGCCCCTTGTTCCAAACGCCGTTTGTAGGCACACAGTGGTCTCTTTTCATATTTTCACGAGGCTGATCACAAAACTAGCTTTGGATTTACATGGCGCGCTGGAAAATATCATGTGACAGCACGCTGACCCGAGGCTACAGATGCATTCACCCAAACTGCAGATGGACGCAAATGAAATAGAAAAGGGGAGAGGGGGACGTCGAATGAACTTGTCGTAGGCCTTCTGATTTGTGAACTCTTTACCATCGGCGCCGATGACCGCACGGAGTGGTGCCAAGTGACATGATGTGCATTCCCCGCATTTTTCTATCGTGCGGATTGGCCTTAATGACGACAACCCACATAAACCACCTGCCATAAAGATGGAAGAACCCTCCTGTTTTCCAGAAAACTGGAAAGCAGTACTTTCCAAGCAATAGAAGATTGCCAATAAGCACAGTATGGTCCACTATTAAACTGAAAATCCCATTGGTATTTAGGACAACTTCACTATTTCCTCAGATTTAGAGAATAAAAAGGACTTAATTCTACTTAACAGGCATTCTATCGATAAAAAATATATTCCGGACCTTCGTATACAAACTGAGTTATCAGTGCTGTCATACTAGTTTGGTGTTTCTTTTAATAAAAGTAGAGCGTACTATACATCTCTGTTTATAAGTACCTAACAACGTAACAACCTCGCAAGATTTTTGTTAAGTAATGTGTTTAGCCTCCTGAGCATGTTAAGTAATGTGTTTAGCCTCCTGAGCATGTCTAGCACTGTTTTTTTCCATAAAATTTAGAAGCCTAAAAGCTTGTGTTAAATTTTCTGATATTCAATATTTGATTTGATATTTGGCTTATTTTTATTGATTCAATTTGATTTTCGATTCCAAATCTACTATTTGGTATTTGCACAGCCATATTAATTACCTCTCCATATTTAATAACCTGGTCTGTATGATTGTTTGCTCCTATTCTGGTCATCTTTCCAGGTGGTGGAACTTGCTTCACTGGACTCAAAGATGACACCTTTAGAGAAGCTCTGGTGTTTAAAGACCACTCTGGTAATCACTTTTTTCATGTTACGCTCTTGTAACATGTTTTGTAAAAGGTAACATATACACATCATATACCTAACATGTATCTTGAAAACTTAAGCTCAAGAGCAAAGGTTAGAAAGAAAAATATGTATCCTGAAAGATCTACAGAGTGCCTTTAACTGTGATTTTAGCTGCATTAGATCTTTAAAATTAAAGCAATTTACTTGCAATCTCTTTATGCTTACCATATGAGTGTTAGTCAGATGGATGGCCTTTTTATATGAAGTAATTTGTGCAGTGATATACACGATGAAGTAATTTTTTTAATTGACTTCTAAATGATTAATCTGAGAGTGCTAAAGCATTTGGGCAGTTGAAGACTGTTCTCAATATTATCTGACTGCTCGATCACATTCTTAAAAATGGAGTTCCTGCGGGAGGTACTCTAATAGAGAACAGTAAAATGTGGTTCTGTCGTTATGTTTTCTTTCCTGGCCACCCTGCCTGTATGGAAATTGGGAGTAGCCTAAAATTAAGTAACCATTCATGGCGGGGGGCAAATATGCTTTTTAGCTTTCTGTTTAATATTATGAATAAGATCAAGTGCTATGCCATGTGTTCCAAAACCTGGAGCAAGGTAAATTAAGAAAAGTGACTAAAATTACTTCCTAATGTTTCTTTGGTGTTGCAGTTTGTAATCCTTTCTTATTTGTTGCAGAAAATGCTATCGGAGGAAATTTATGACTCTACTGCATACAGCTGTGCTCGTCTGAAAAATCCTAATGGTAGGGCTTTTGTGCACTGTTTTGTAAAACATTGAATTGTAAAAAATTGTTAAAGTACAAAAAATTTTCAATCTCTTTTTGTCTATCTCTTTCCCAGGCAGCTCATAGTAGGTCTTATCAACTCTAGTTTATCTTTGAACTTATTCTGTTATTATCTTCGTGTGAGAAGCTGTCCTGAAGCATTTCTATCTTGCTGAATTAACATTTCCTATGCTTAATATCCCTGGAAATGCTCTAGTCCAAATGAAAGTTTCTTGTCCCCTCAATCAACTAAAATGATACTTGTGTTAATTTTAATTGTCTGTTGTACAGACCGCAAATGGGATTTTCAAGGATCCCACCCTTTGGTCAGTTGGCCAGTCTGTCATCGAAAAATGATGCAGAGGAGAAAAAAGATCATCACCTCCGGGCAATATTCACATGCATCATTTTTCAGTTGAACGCCATGTGCTCTGACCGCTGAACCATGACACTTTTGCTGAACTGATTGAATACTAGTAGTAGTTATGCAGCGTTACGCCCAAGGCAGTTAGATGTACCACTTAATGGGTGCTTTACAGAAAACTAGACCCTAGCGTTGCAAGTGTTGGGACACTATGCACTGAAACAGATAGGTAGACATGATGAGGCACCTTGCACATACATTGCAGAGGACAAGAGTACGATGTTGCAAGCACTGGGACGCTATGCCTGTCATGGAAAAAGTCATGTTCCCTTCCTGTGCGCAGCCACGGGCCACATTCTGGTCTATAATTTCGGGGACACCGCTTCCACTGGATGGTGATTGGCTGAGCCAGTGCGCTGTAGTATACTATTGCTCCAGTGATATGTGACACTGGACGCTACTTAATGCAAAGGCAAATGTATCGGCAAAGTCAGGGTCCTTCAATACTTTTCTTCTGGTCACGAAACACTTGTGTGACGCGATGGGAGCGTTTCGTTTAGCGCAGGCAGTGGACGCACCACGACGCTGGCACAAGTAGACGGGCATCGCAGGAGATGCCGGTTGGATGCCACATGCGTTCTGTGGCTGCGCCTGCTTTTGTGCAAGGACCGGCTGCCATTATGGGCGTGTGAGCATTGTCGGTACAATGTGTAAATCGCCACCCAATTTCTGAAACTCGTCATTTCTCAGAATTCAAAACGTGCACTTGGGACTACTCCGTCGTTGAAATCCGACTAAAGAATGATTGCACGTCGCTCTTTTATGTAATCGCATGTTAAAGGCCCGTGTTGCTGTTTTTGGTTGCTTGCGTTTCAAATTTTGCACTCTACATTTTTTACTGTGTGGTGACAGCATGATTCATGATAGCGACAATGCCTTACATTTGCTGTATGCCTCTATGTCATTCCAACGGTGACTGACTAACCTAACTTACTAACTAAACTAATACCTATTTAAGTATACTAATGAAAGAACTAAGCTTATTAATTAACAAAACTAATTTCATACCTAATAATGAACTAAACTACCTAACAAAAGTCACCAAATACTGAAATTAACTAAGTAATAACTAACATTAATAGTTAAGGCTAATTAATGAATGAATGGATTACTCAACTAATAACTAAGCTAAGCAACTAATGACTGACTTAAATAACCTAAAAGATTCAACCAAGCAAGCAAATGACTAATTAACTAAATCAACTAATTATCTAAGTAATCAACCAAGCTCACTAATAACTAAGCTAACTAAATAAATGACAAGACTAACTGGACTAATTGTCTAATAACTAACCTTACTAACTAAAGTAAACAACTAACAAACTAGCTAAACAAACTATATAACTTATAACTACTTTAACTAAGTAACATATCTAAAGAAAATGACTAACCTACTAATATAAGTGACAAACCTAAATAACTGACCTAATTTTTAAAAATTAATAAAATAATTGGCTTCCAAAATAATACAATAACTAGATCAAGAATACTAATAAGCTGACAAAGCTAACCAACTAGATAACTAAACTAAATTATTTGCCAACGAAACCATTATGTATGTCCCTAACTAAAGTAACTAACCAAATGTAACTTACCAACTGACCAACTAATAACTAATTAACAGCTTAACACTCGAGGAGAGATGTTGATAGGATTCGTGGAAAGGAATAAGCTGCGAATAACGAATACCTTCTTCAGGAAGCGTAGGAACAAAAAGTGGACCTAGAAAAGCCCTGATGGTGAAACAAGAAATAAAATTGATTTCATACTTTCTGATGATCCCAGCATAGTGCACGATGTAAAAATGTTAGTTAGGGTAAAGTGCAGTGATCATAGGTTAGTAAGGTCTAAGATTCACCTCAATTTGAAGAGAGAAAGAGTAAAATTGATCAGGAAGAAACCAGCCACCCTAGACGCAGTAAGAGTAAAAGCAAACCAATTCAGGCTGGCACTTGCAAACAAATGTGCAGCCTTAGAACAGAGGGATGAGGATGACGTAGAGGGAGTGAATGAAACCGTAATGTATACGTACTGCGGGAGCGGCGTGATAAGTCTGCACGGTCCAGCCACCTGGTGCTGCAGAGCTTAACCAGCCAAACAAAGAGCTACTATTGCTCTAACCAAGTGTAAAACATCTTACACATTTTTAAACAAACGAAAAATTTGCACCAGCAGTCAAGAATACACTTCGTTACTGCTACTTTGTTTGGTAGAGGTCTGTGTCACCAGGTGGTTGCACCATGATGACCATTCACATTTGCGCTTCTGCTTATCCCGTGAAACGGCATGGTTAAACAGCCAGGCCCTGTCTCTTGCGCTTGTGTCTACCCGAATACCAGACTCGCGAAACACTATTGTGGTAGTAATCCTCCGTTGTAAAGTGACAGCCGTAAACGCGCATATCTTGGCGCCGATCGGATAGTGACAGTCGGATGCGCTGCAGCCACTGCGCTCGTCTGCTGCGTTGTAGAGGGACACGATGTTGCAGCTTGACATATTGCCAGGCGCTACGTTTGCAGCCCACAACACAACAAAGGCGAATCATGGTGCTCGCGAAAAGACTGATACCGACGCTGACCGCAGAGCTCTCGTCAAAATGGAGCATGTTGTAACAAGCAGACGACGCTTGCTGTGTGTCGGAAGCGCTTAGGTGTAAAGAGAAATTGGTCTTGTGCATTTTCTTTCTCTTACTTTCATTTTATAGAAACAAATTAACTAACATTCCAGAAATTACAGACAACTTTTGTTTACCATAAAGTTGGAAAAAATTATTAATGACATGCTCTGGGAAGCCAATCAGATAGCTCACACTACAAGCGTCAATCGGGCGACTTACGTCAAATGGTTAGACTGGCTAAAACTTCAGCCGAGCCGTGTGCTGTGATCGACAGCGATGTACATTTTTGCGACCTTATAATAAATTAGTTGTTTATGCGAGCACTTAGATGTGTTAATTAATGATCAGAAGGACCTACTCTATGACTCAGTATGTTTGTACAAAATCATCAAAATCATTTCAGGGTCCCTTTAAAAACTGAGCAGAGAGCGATGGAATGAAGAACGTTAGGTGTAATGTTAACATACAGGAAGAGAGTGGTATGAATCAGAGCGCAAACAGCGATAGCCGATATTCTAATTGACATTAAGAGAAAAAAATGGAGCTGGGCAGGTCATCGAATGCGTAAGTTAGATAACCGGTGGGCCATTAGGGTTACACACTGGGTGCCAAGAGAAGCGCAGTCGAGGATGGCAGAAGACCAGGTGTGGTGATGAAATTAAGAAATTTGCAGGTGCTAGTTGGAATCGGTTGGTGCAGGACAGGGATAATTGGAGATCACAGGTAGAGGCCTTTGTCCTGCAGTGGACATAAAATGGGCTGATGACGATGATGATGACTACACTTGCTAACCAAATCTAACTAGATTATCTAACAAACCAGAGAATAGTCTAAATAGAGACAGCTGATTGAAACATTTTGTGGAAGGAATGCTATAAGGGGGTAGGGGCATGTCAATTACACAATACCACTGTGTATGACAAACACATTGCCCGCTGGATTATTTCGCCAGAAGTTCCCATTGAACGTTCACCCTGGAAACATGCTGAAATAGATGATGTTTATTGGCATCCCTTTTGAAACGAGTTAAGGACAAATAATCGCTTAGCCTGCTTAATTTAATCAGGTTTTACTACATCTATCGCTGTCAAGTCGTTTGCCTATGTGATCTCGATCTTGCTTTCGTATTTAAAACTTCTATCACTATATTGTACCATTATATACACTTGCGATGACTCCAGTTCTGTCAATCTCTTCCCTAGTTGTAGAATAGCTGTGGGAAAGGCCAGCATCTCTGGTGCCACCTCCTTTCCCTATATGAAACTTTTGGAAAGTTTTGTAACCAGAGGAAAAGTATAGAAGGTCCCTGGTGAAAGCAATCAGCTCAGAATATGACTCCAGATTCTTTGCGTGATGGATAATAAATCTAAAACACTTGTTAGCAGGAACCTCAGTGCCCCTACATGTTGTAGTATCGTCACGTACATGTTGCTTTATTTTTTTGCAAGTGACAATTTTTCACTGGTTTATCACTGTCGTCAAGTTATTGTTCGTTGCTGGATGCTGAAGGTATCCGAAGTTTCTTGAATGCTGTCACAGATTGTATTGAAGAACTTTTTTATGGTCAGATTGCATGCTAGGTGAGGATACTGTTGTACAGCTCTCAAAGAGGTTAATAATCTCATGGGAGTGTCGACCTGCATAACGGGCAGCGCCGTGTTGCAGTGCACAGTTATGAAAGTGTTGACAGCAGGTGTGAGCACAGAGCATACTAGTGTCGTAGCATCATGTGCTAAGCTATTCCTGTAAGTCCCTTGTAGCACCAGCAGCTTATTCACTACCATCACGAACAGAAATGCACCCATGGACACCTCCGCTCAAGATGGTTATAGTAAGTGGTTGCAAAGAATATATGTGCTGACAAATAGCAGGGGCTATTCCGTATTCATTGGAATGGCCTAGCAGACGGTTCTCGGACACCAGGAAGTTATGGGTGCGTTCGTCTATGCTCGCTACTTTCACAGGTGCGCTCCATAACATGGCACTGACTGGTGTGCCAATCGATGCTCCTGTGAGATTATTAAAATATTTAGTTTTAGCACTGTCTGGCTCTTCACTGTTGCTATAAAGTGTAATAATATAGTCTAAAGTCTATAATATGACTCCAGATTCTTTGCGTGATGGATAATAAATCTAAAACACTTGTTAGCAGGAACCTCAGTGCCCCTACATGTTGTAGTATCGTCACGTACATGTTGCTTTATTTTTTTGCAAGTGACAATTTTTCACTGGTTTATCACTGTCGTCAAGTTATTGTTCGTTGCTGGATGCTGAAGGTATCCGAAGTTTCTTGAATGCTGTCACAGATTGTATTGAAGAACTTTTTTATGGTCAGATTGCATGCTAGGTGAGGATACTGTTGTACAGCTCTCAAAGAGGTTAATAATCTCATGGGAGTGTCGACCTGCATAACGGGCAGCGCCGTGTTGCAGTGCACAGTTATGAAAGTGTTGACAGCAGGTGTGAGCACAGAGCATACTAGTGTCGTAGCATCATGTGCTAAGCTATTCCTGTAAGTCCCTTGTAGCACCAGCAGCTTATTCACTACCATCACGAACAGAAATGCACCCATGGACACCTCCGCTCAAGATGGTTATAGTAAGTGGTTGCAAAGAATATATGTGCTGACAAATAGCAGGGGCTATTCCGTATTCATTGGAATGGCCTAGCAGACGGTTCTCGGACACCAGGAAGTTATGGGTGCGTTCGTCTATGCTCGCTACTTTCACAGGTGCGCTCCATAACATGGCACTGACTGGTGTGCCAATCGATGCTCCTGTGAGATTATTAAAATATTTACTTTTAGCACTGTCTGGCTCTTCACTGTTGCTATAAAGTGTGACAATAGAGTGCAACACTTTGTAAAAGATGCAAACGCATTTTGAAGTGCTTGTGTTATGCATCTGTCAAAGCAAATATCGGTTTCTATTGGCTATCACTTGCCATTACATCTCGTTCGCTCTCAACTGCAAAAAGCATCATAAGGTTTTTTTTTCTAATGCACTAGCTACACTTCTCATTAATCTATTTAGGCAGAGCGTATGTCATAGTCAACTGTTTCCTGATTTACCTCACTGCGCTTGCTGTCTAACGCAACCTCTGTACCACTCTTAAACAAGCTTTTGAAGATGGTAATAATAATAGTAAGAAAAATTGTGTTAAGGTCTCTTAAGAGCTTGTGGTTTAGTGGGCACTATGATAGCATTAGAATCCAGCAGTATTGTCTATGGTGAGAAAGCAAAATTAAATGGACTGGCTCACACCATGTGCGGTGTGCTATGTTTGTGTATGACCATCCAAAATTGAAATCAATGTCTTACGCGACTATTCACGTGTTCTGTGCTATTCCTACATCATTATCAGAGTAATTGATGTTCAGGTTGTGTTAGAGATTGCCATTTACAATCTCCTTGTATGTCGGGCATGTCACAGTTGAGTCATACAGAGCTGTTGGCTTCTTCCAGTATGTTGTTTAAATTACTCTGTTTGAATTGAGAGAGTTGTTTAACACATGTAGATGCTTTTTAATGTTTCTCTAAAAAGATGAGTTAGAAGGCAGGTTGCTTGACATGTCTAATGTGATTCCTTATGCTTACGCTGGCCTTTGCTGACACAGATTTCTTGTTCAATGCAGAGCAACTGCACCTGACATCTGATGATCTGATTCCAATCCTGGCCTGTTTGATTGTCAGATGCAAACTGTCCTATCTGGAAAGCAACCTCTACTACATCCAAAACTTCAGCTGGAACCTCCCAGAGAAAGACATGCTCGGGTAATTTTGGTCATTTCATGTACCGTGAAATCATGATAGTCAGTGGTAGTGGAAATTTAATGCTTTGACTAATTCAGTCTTCTGACGAGAACATATATAGGCAAAGTGACAATGTTTGGCTGAATTTTACCTGCATGGTGGCTTAAAGGCCAGCTGCAATAGAATGTCACTTCAGCACAGTTTGTTTATCCCTTTCTAGCCCGTTGTCGCCATTTTCCAACATACTGAATCTGAGCTGCTAAATACGAACGACAGACCTAAGTGAGATAAAGCCTTTTTTGGGTATGATGTGTAGTCATCCAACAAAAACATGTTGGCGTGTCAGCATGTCTGACTTGGAAAGCAATGCTGTGCCACGGCCGCTCGATCCAAAAGCACAAGGTGCGGCCCGCTGCATCGCGCCTGAACGGCGTCTCGGGCCTAGTTCTCCGTGCGCCCGCTACGGCGCCACTGCTCGGGGATGGCTGCTGATAGAGAGCGCCTTCACAGCTGTGTCAGCACGCGCGATCTCCACTCCAGTCATGGCGTAAATAATGCGTTTTATATTTGAAAATTGCAGATAAAATCTTTTAAGTCATTGGAAGTGCTGATTCAAACGCCGACAGATTGTCACAGGGGTGGAAATCTGTTCTAGAATACGCCTGAATGCTATCCATGACGGTTGCCCGTATGATGCACGACCGGGTGATGCACTTCCATTGAGAAGTTCTGCTTGAAGCAATCTATCCGTACTTTCATTCACTTATCGGGAACACATACGCAAAATAAAAACTTTACATAGGAAGAACTTGTACCTTGTTTCCCAAGTAATGCAAACTAACTTAGATGAAATCAAAACGCTTATCATTGCAAATAATCATCAGTAGATTGTTTCTCACGAAAACGAAGCATATTGAGTGATGCTAGAGGTTATCTAAGGAGTATGCCCCTTTTAACGAAGTTTAACTTTTCCTCTCTCTTGCCAGTGTTCCTGACAAGTATGACTCGTCCAACAGCGCCTCCCCCCTCCCCATCCTGCTTGGCATCAAAATCACCTCAGGACCCGTAAAAAAATTTCTGGCTACATGCCTGGATGTCCACATTTAAGTCATTAATTGAAACAAAATTCAATACAGGTGAAGTTGTCGGAAGTTTACAAGTGCAGCTGCAGCCAAGAAAAGTGAAAAAAATGTTTCAGCTGGCAGCTTGATACTTTTCTTGCATTCTCATAAGCAAGGAAGAATATATTTACTGATATTCACAAACCGAGAACCTTCCTTGAGGGAGGTTTATGCGACAACCTCAAAAGTCGCTCCACTGTTGAATTAACATTCCCAGCCCAGTTGGCTAAGAGGGGCCGCAGCAACTTCCTCAAGAATATTTTGCAGAGCTCTTCAGTATGAGCATGGTCCTCTCTCCCACACATTATTTGCCGACACTTTGTGAAATGTGGAAGTAATGCTGACATCAACAGGTGGCACAGATTGCTGCTTTTTCGGATCTCCTCTGTCTTCATGACCCGTTGAACAAAGATGCAAGTCAGCTGGCAAAGCATAACAACTTCCATTTTAGGGTATGTCAGGCCTCCATTGTCCATATTTGCTATCAGCCCGTAGAGTGGCCTGGTTGGTTCCGGTGCTTCCAGCAGGGTCTTGCACAATTCGCATGGCCGGTACACGGTCGGTACCGCATTCAGAAGCAGGAACCCAAGTTTCGTGTTCTTTTTATAGTCGCTTTCTGTAAAGTGCAGGGAACATACCAGAGACCTGTTGCTCGGTTCCCACTTACTTCTTTTTCCCGACACTCCTTGGCGAAAAATTTTTTAGCCACGCTTCTCGACGCATCAAGTCACAGGGGCACTCGTGATATTTCATAGTCGGGTCCTTTTTAGCATTTGTGTTGCAGAGTGGCACACAACAGTTACGCGGCATGGCACCACATGAACGAGGCTGGCTACGACACACACGCACACTGAAGAGCCTTAGTAAAGCACAGCAAGCACAGGCAAACTTGCTCTCACACACGCACGCGAAAAAGCACAAGATTAATGCATATCACACGAGGCAAACACATTCTGACGCGAACCGACTTGCTCACACACATGCACACGAAAAAGCACAAGATGAATGCATAGAGCACGAGGCAAACACGTTCTGACGCGAGAACCAATAGCCCCGGCGCGAAGTTGCGAAAGTATCCCCGAGCAGTGGAGCCCTCACCAAGAAAAGCGGTCGCAACTGTAAACTCGGCCGAGATGCGCCCGCCTATTGTCTGCGGCGCAACGTAGCTGGCCGCACCTTGCTTTGCATCGAGTGGCCGTGGCTGTGCATACGTTGTTTCCAAGAGTAAACGCTCCAAGAAACTGACATTCAAATTCAAAAATTGCAGTCGTCATCTCTGCAATACTGGCACATTTACAGGCTGCCATAAAATGCCAGATTATTAGCCTGCCAATTCCGTATTAGTGCAGTGTGCAAATCTGTGGATTATTATGTTGTGCTAGGCGCCCATTTTGGTATTTCATGAAGAGCCCACAGATATTGTGCAGAGGTAATAAATGGTCTGAAACAATTTTGGATGTTCTCACAAAGAAGTGTTTTTAAGTGCAATTAAAAAGCTTTTCTTGTAATAATTTAGGCTAAAAGGCTAAAGAGTACCGACAGGACATTTATGACTCATCATTTTCTTTGTGAGTTAGACGATGGTTCAAACACTCCCTATAAATACCCCTAGAAAGACTTGCAAGCGTGAGAGCACACAAAAGAATAATTACTTAATGATAATACAATAATAACTTCTTTCTACAAAACAATTTCAGTTTCAGTACTCGGGAGATAGTTGTATTGCTTGATGCTTCACAATGTCATGATAGACTAGTTCACTTTGTTGTTTTGTTCTCCCAGACGAGCCTTAGAAGATGAAACGGTTAGGTCAGGGCTAAATAACAAGAAAGAAACTTGTTACATTTATTTCCAGAAAAGGGTTGTTAGGTAGCTAAATAAAGAGAGAGAATCGAGAACGTATGATCTCATTCAAGTTACCATTCCGTCTGCTGTTCATGATCACTCTTTACGAGTTCCCGTCGTAGGAAAGGTGGTGGTGCGGTTGCTAGCCCCTTAGCACCCATGCAATAGTCATCAAAACCCCACTCGCAGATGCTGTGCTGATTCACTTTCCTGGAAACTGTTGTCCGCTGTTAACGACCAGTTTTATACTTTTTGTGGAACTTAGGCAATGCTGTTTAAAACCACCCACGGCATCTTTGTTCAGCATTTGCAGGGCAGTTCTTGGGTGATCACCCACTATCCCCCTCGTAGCTGTGGCCTCTGCAACCACTCTCTCAGCTGGCCTAGTGGCTTTTTGCCAGTGGAGGTCACCCACTGTGAACACATGCACTCACGTACACAAACACAAAACTTGTGCTGAAAGGTCACTGCCACACATGCGAAATTTCCGAAGGCCTCCTGTGCCGAAGAGCATTGAGGACAAAAATACCGTATACATATCAAGCAGCGACCAGGCGTGGTCAACTCGGGTCAGACGAAGTCTGGGTTCTACATCAATTCTGGCAAGCAGTAATGATCCTGCTTTTTTTCAGTTTCAGTATGGTAAACTTGCATTCTTATGAGCTATTTCTGATGCACCCATTCTCATTTTGCACACAAAATCCTGCCCTAACCTTTCTTTGTAGCTACACTACTACTGCTACAGATATGTTTTATGCTATGCAATATTTCACTGCAGCTGGCCTATAAGGTGAATTGTTCTGCCAGTTCATGCTAACCATTTGCTAACCATTTCAGTTCTGCTGCAAACATTTCACACACTGCATGGTTTATGGTGTCAACGCCCCTCATTGTCTGTGCCTTTGAACTTAAGTGCCTTTCCAATAGGCTGTGGTTTTAAGTTCTATTTTTGTCATTGATTTCCGTGTCTTTTGTTCAGGTACACCCTGGTTACCTTCCAAGCTGCTAAGGAATTTCTAAGGTTGCAGGACACTTCACATCTGCAGCCATCACAGACAGGCATGAGGCGAGAGGTATGGAGAGAGAGAGAGAATAACTTTATTGAATTGGGGAAAGGGGGATAGGGGATTAGGAGCTTGATGGGTGGTGCCCCAAGTCCAGGGCTCCACTGGCTTCTGCCGCTAGCCGAATGTGACCAAGAAGAGCCTTCTGAACTTGCTGTGCAAGCTATATTAAAGAGGAAAATTTATCTAAAGATGCACTCCAGTTCCTCTAATCAAATATGCGGGAAAGGTGCAGATGCTTGCATGTGGCACCTGCTGAACTAGTTTGTATAAATAAAATATTGTGCATTCAAAAGAAGAAATTGTGTTCTGCCATCTGTGCGAGTCAAAATATTGATTTAGGCTGTCAAAAACGATAAAAAAAAAATTTGGTCAGTTGAAAAAAAGAAAAGAAAGAGACATAATTCTAGTGCTAAGGTTACAAACTCAATTTGTATGAAAAAGATTTATCAGTTATGTAAACCACATTACTTGACCATTCAAAGCCGACAAATATAATGTATCAATATACAGTTTATCCAAGACAGTTGCTTCATTGATGCAACATTTGTTGGATTTCTGTCTACAAATTATATGTTTATATTTCATAATTTTGTATAACTTTTGTCCGCTTTTGTTGTCCTAGCTGATGCAACTTACAATATTGCAATTAGTCTGTTTTCATTGTAGGTTATAGGCATTTAGAGTTGATGCTTCATATTCCTGAATATTAAAAAAATATATGTATATATATTGGAGGACCAAGATAAAAAAAACTTCAGCAGCCATATCTAAAGATGCACTCCAGTTCCTCTAATCAAATATGCGGGAAAGGTGCAGATGCTTTCATGTGGCACCTGCTGAACTAGTTTGTATAAATAAAATTTTGTGCATTTAAAAGAAGAAATTGTGTTCTGCCATCTGTGCGAGTCAAAATATTGATTTAGGCTGTCAAAAACGATAAAAAAAAAATTTGGTCAGTTGAAAAAAAGAAAAGAAAGAGACATAATTCTAGTGCTAAGGTTACAAACTCAATTTGTATGAAAAAGATTTATCAGTTATGTAAACCACATTACTTGACCATTCAAAGCCGACAAATATAATGTATCAATATACAGTTTATCCAAGACAGTTGCTTCATTGATGCAACATTTGTTGGATTTCTGTCTACAAATTATATGTTTATATTTCATAATTTTGTATAACTTTTGTCCGCTTTTGTTGTCCTAGCTGATGCAACTTACAATATTGCAATTAGTCTGTTTTCATTGTAGGTTATAGGCATTTAGAGTTGATGCTTCATATTCCTGAATATTAAAAAAATATATGTATATATATTGGAGGACCAAGATAAAAAAAACTTCAGCAGCCAGGGAGTCCAGAAATGTTTTTGTATATATATGCAACAAAGTTTGTTCAAATCATTCCTGCAGTGGCCAGATGAAATAATTTCTGCATTTAGCATTTACTTGTTTGATTCTGTTTGTTCACAATGCCTCAGATACCGTGATAAAAGGTTTCACATTAAGTTATTTGAATAGGGAAGCTGAGAGGCACAGATGTCTCTGTATTAACTGTTCTTTGTTTAAGTGCACTTGTACAGTGGAATCTCGATAAACGGAAATCGCTTAAACATTACTATAGGGATAGCAGCTTGGGCTTGTCGGTTTTCCATCCTGGTGTTAACAGCGCAAAATGTAGACGAGACACGAGACGAGAAGAAGACACCACAAGCGCTCTGGTGTCGTCGTCTCGTCTCGTGTCTTGTTTACGATTTGCGCTGTTAACACCAGGCTTAAATGGAACTGCCTCTTAAGTAGAACACCATTCCCATGGTTGGTTGGTATTGTATTCATGCATTTGTATTCAGCTTTGTCTCTCAGTAAATGGAACTCCTGATAGGTGGAACCAATTTCCCTGGTTCCTTGAAGTTCTGTTTACCAGAACCATGTCTAAGCACAGGCGTGTGCCTACTTTCATCGGTGCTTTTGCATAATGTCAGCTTGCGTGGCATGCTGTTTAGATGATGCTGTGCCTCTGGTAAGATGGCCCCTCGAATTTGCTTTTGTGTGTCAATTTATTCATGCAGTAAGTCTATTTCATGTCCTTAGCGGCACAGGATACAGACAAATTACAGTGAGTGAAAATCGATAAGAACAAACAAGAAGGCACAACCAAGTGCTTTACTTTAAATGCATCTATAGCAGGGTATTTGTAAAGGAAGCTCAAGCCTAAAATAATAGAAGTCTTGAAATGTGTCACAACTTGAAGTGAGATTAAAAAAAAAGAAAGAAAGAAAGAAAGGAAAAATGCTCTACTTTGGCTTTGTGAGCACCTGTGTCGTGTGTGCCAGTTGGACACTTTCAGTTGTCATCAAAGCAGTGTTGTATCTGAGCATAGTTATTGCATACTCAGTGAAAGTGCACAGAACGCGGATAACCAGAACATATAATCGTTCGCATCGACATTAACTTCTACATGAAATTGACATAATGTTGATCATTTTGCTCTAGATAACGCCGACAGAACTGATGCAAGTTACTGCCAGACTTCAGATATCTGAAAAGAAAAAGAAAAATGATGGCAGCAGCAGCAGTGGAGATGAAGTCATAAGGACTGCGGTGACGGCACCGAAGAGTCGTCCCATCGACAGGCAGCTAGAGCAAGCGGCCAGACTTATCGAGGCCTCCACTTCGGAGTTCCACCAGAGGGAAACTGAAGGTAAACAGTCCACTGTGCTCGGCTTTTGCTTACCTGTCGTGGTCGTGGCTGTGTGAAATTCTGCTATCGAGCACAAGGTCCTGGCTTCGATTCCCGGACACAGCCGTTGCGTTCCAATGGGGGTGGGACGCAAAATATTTGTGTAATTAAATTTATTTGCATGTTGGAGAGTCCCATTTGGTTGAAATTGTCTGTTTAATAATGTGTGATATCCCTGTTGGTAGCCATGTTCTTCATGAAAGTGTTACATTAAAACATACAAACAGAAGCATTTAAGTTTAATGTATGAGCATCAGCCAGTTTGAACTGCTGCAAAAGAAATTTTTTTGTCCCTCGGAACTGAGACGGAAGTGAAATGTTTTCTCTGGAACAAGCCAAAAATTGGCATGGGAAGAAAAAAAAAATATATAAAGTTGAGTGCTCACAGAGCTGTGCACAGCAAAGCTGATTCTGGCATTAATCCTGAGAATACTTTATTTTTCTATGTTATAAGCAGCTTAATATGCAAAAAAAAAAAAAAAAAACTATCGGCAAATAGCTTTGCTGCCATTCTGCATACTCGCACAACTGTTGCACTGGGCTGAACTGGAAAGTGGTGTTATTGGTTGCCCGCCCAGAGAAACCAAACTACTGTAGAATGGTCCCTTAAACAGTGTAAAATGATTCCACTCCACACCCTGTTGTTGCCCTTTCTAACCAGCTCAGATCACATTCAACTATAGCTTTTCTAAAGTGAAAGCTTGTCTATCGCTTGCTGCCTGTATGACTGTGCTTGAAAGGAAGGGTGCTTGGTTTTTCTCATTCCTGTGCAGAGCTTCAAGAACTGTTCAAGAATGGCGATGAAAATAGCAAGGCCAGCATCGGGTATGTGCTGCGTTCTAATGCTGCATTCTTATTGCCCACACCAGGGGAACGAGCCCGTTGTGTTGACGCAATGGCTGTGGCATTCCCCTGCCGAGCTACAGGTTTGATTTTTGGCTGCGGCAGGCGCACTTTGGCAACAGTGAAATGTAAAAAAAAAAAAGCAATCCTTAACAGATGTATGCCATCCGAGCAAATAGTACATGAAAGACAGTGAAACTGTAGAAGCGAGTTCTCACACACTTCATTGCAGGTACTAGGGGTCTTGTTTGCTGGCTCACGGTTTTGCTTAGTCGCAGCAGCAGTTGCTGCTGTGCCTAACTCTTATTTTGCAGTCACTCTTATTTTGCAGCACTGATCATTACTTGAAAGCAAATTTGCGGCCCCGCCACTTGAAAACTGTTGTGGAACTCCTCTTAACCACAGCTCTGTAACACTCTTGTGCTTAAATTTAGGAGCATGTTAAAGAACTCCAGCTGGTTCGATTAATCCAGAGCACCCTACTACAGAGTCCTTCATAGCCCACATGGTGATTTAGGGCCTCAGATAAGTTGGCTTACTCTCGCGAGTAAACTGACACATGGTCATGCTACACTGATCTCAGTGACTAAGGTTTGGATGTGAGTACGAGCACGAGTCAGTGCCGGTTAATGCGAGTGCGAGCGAAACATCAGTGATGGTGATTTTGAGCGGACGTGAGTATAAACGGTAAGGACTGTCAGCCAGGGCGAGTGGACGTGAGTGATGTATGTGAGTGGCGGCTGGGGAGTGGGAGTGGAAATAACTATGAACATGAGTGTGTGTTGGTGGATATGAGTGGGCGTTAGCAGGAACGCGAGTGAGTGCCGACAACTCTGAGTGAACACGAGTGCGAGCGACTACCATAAGGTACAGTATACAATGGCACAAGTTGTGTCACTAGTGCATTGACTAAGCTAAAAAAAAAAAAAAAAAAGCTTGGAAATTCAGCTTTTTCGTGGAACTCTTATCTCATAAAAATTTTCGTGCCTACTATATATTTCTGTTTCTTTTTTGATCAAGAAAGCTCAGACTGCACTAAGATAAAAAGAAAAAAAAAACACTAGAAACGAGAATATTACAGCTGACATGCTCATTGACTGTTTGTGTTTTATGTCAACTAACTCACGTGTATTACTTCTGATTTTGATTTCTTGCAAATAAAAAGGCACGCTGCATTTTGTTTTCTTTTACTTGGTGCATTAATATCTTCTATTATATTATATTGAAATATATTCATTTGACTAGTTTTCCTTATACAGTTGACTTCCATTAAAGGGACCCTTAAACAATCTTGACAATTTTGTACGAACGTACCGAGTCATTAGAGTAGGTCCTTCTGATCATTAATTGACACATCTAAGTGCTTCGCATAAAGCATCTAATTTATTACAAGGTTTCAAAATGCACATAACTTTTGATCGCTGTACACCACTTGGCTGAATTTTCAGCCGCCCCTAACCATTTGACATAAGTCGCCCTAATGATGCTTGTAGGGCAAGCTATCCGATTGGCTGCCCAGAGCGTGTCATCAATAATTTGTCCGACTTTATCGTGAACAAAAGTTGTTCGTAATAGCTGGAATGTTAGTTAATTTGTTTCTATAGAAAGAAAGTAATAGAAAGAGAATGCGCAAGAATGATTTCTCACTACACTTAAGCACTTCCGACACACAGAAAGCATCGTCTGCTTGTGTTTCAACATGCCCTATTTTGATGAGAGCTCCACGGTCAGTGTTGGTCTGTCTTTTCGCGAGCACAATGATTTGCCTTTGTTACATTGTGGGCTGTAAACGTAGCGACTGGCAGTGTGCCAAGCTGCGACATCATGTTCCTCTGCAAGGCAGCAGACGAGCGGAGTGGCTGCAGCGCATCCGACTGTCGCTATCTGATCGGTGCCAGGATTTGCGTGTTTGCAGCTGTCACTTTGCACTGGAGGATTGCTGCCGCAATAGCGTTTTGCGAGTCTGGTATTCGGATAAACGCAAGGGAAAGGGGACAGGGCCTGGCCGTTTGACCGTGCTGTTTAACGGGATGAGTAGAAGCGCAAACGTGAATGGTCTGCACGGTGCAGTCACCTGGTGGCACAGACCTCTATCAAACACAGCAGCATTAACGAAGCGTATTCTTCTTTGTTGCTGGTGTAAATTTTTTGCAGGAGTGTTTTCATTAACATGTTGCTTTTGTTAATGTTTGAAATGTTTTACACTTGGTTAGAGCAGTCTCAGCTCTTTGTTTGGCTGATTAAGCTCTGAACCAACAGGTGGCTGAACAGTGCAGACCAATCAGTCTGCTCAAGTTCCTTCATCAGCTTGAGTTTATGCTTCCACCCATCCGTCAAAACGCCCAGCTCGCCTGTGGTTACCGGAATACCAGACACGTTCAGCGCTGAGACAGAATGCTCGCAATGGACGCTGCTTCGATAGCTCTCGTTTAGGGTCGACTGCCAAGCATCTGAGAGGTTGGAGAGGCTTCGTGCGCTCGCTCCTAGAGAACCGGAAGTAGACGACGCACTGTGCCATCATGTCGCAGAGCCAGGGAAGGCGGAGCTTAGCCCTGATCACTCGGAGAACGAGTTGAGAAAACGCATGGCTATGGAGGAGGGTAACCTGTAAATGTTAGTAGCTCTCGTAATATGAAACACTTCACACAAATTGTGGTGCGAATGGTTAACTTTTGCTGTACCCTACACGTCTACAAAATTTGTCCGAACCGTTTTAGGGGCTCTTCAATTCAGCCTTGACAGGACCGAAAGAATTGATCCAATTGTCTAGCAGGTTGAATTAAAAGAGGAGACAGAAAAAACGTCCGAACTCACTGCTGCTTCATTTGGCATTATTTACCCAACTATGATGCACCCACAAATCTAATGTGCACCCAAACTTTTTAAACCAAAAAATGTAGCATGTCTCTGATTCTGGCAATTACGAATAAGATGAATCTAGCAGAGTTTACTTTCACAGAATGGAAATTTGTGCATACTTAATGTCCATCGTTTCCAACAACTTTTTATTCACTGTCTATGAAACACGACACTTCACCCTCTTTGGGGGCCGTTGCATTTGATATTCCACATTTCTTGTACAACTGTTACAATTGCAAATGGAATGGTGGTCCACGCCTGGGCTAACCACGACACCATTTAGTCCTATGATGCATTCACATATTGAGTGCCATAGGTGTGTAATACAACTCTGTTGCTGCTAGCATTTCACTCAAGTATCTTCATCTTTTAAATGAGTTTTCATAATAAAATTTTGAAAGTGGCACATTGTCATCCTTAGGTTATGCCAAAACTTTTTTTGCACCCATCTTTTGATGAAAGTGGCAATGATGCAGACTCTGATGCTACAGTGTTGTTAATCCCTCAAATGTGGTTTCGGTTTAATGTCCGTTTTTGCCTAAAAAAAAAATGTGCCAAAGGCAGGCCGAAAATAATTTTCGGCAGGAGATAAGATGCTGTCTACACGTTCACTGTCTGTCCTTCAGTGCCACCAAAATGGGCAGCGCAGACATTGGGGTTGGGTGCATGTGTGCTGACCATTCAGGTTTGAATTGTTTGAGGGCCAGTTTTATGACCTAAATAATGTAAGATTTAGCCCATATAAATGCAAGATCGAGCTGATTGAAAAATTAAGATAGCCAGAGTCAAATATATGGAAGTCTACCGTATTGCTTGTTTTCCCACTATGCTTCTGCAATCCTTAGTACGCCAACTGCTCAATTTATACTTACCTGCCTTATAAGGTAATCAATTAGGTATTCCAGTACCAATAATTGACCATTTGACAGTTACCAAACATTTCTGCATATTTATGCTGTGTTAAAGGGACACTAAAGGGAAACATAAATCAGTTTAGACAGAGCACTGTTCTATCAAAACTCTATTTTCTATAATTTAGGTGAAAGGTGGGTTATTAGAAGAGTAAATGAAGGTAACAGTTCTACTTTTTAGATTTCGTGCCGAAAGCCCAGCACATAGTGCGACGTCATGGTTTTCAAAGCACTGTGTTTTAAAGTATTGTTCGTTATTTGGGCCGTTGTGAATTGAAGATTCTCAAGCCTGTCAGAGCTTGCTCTTTGGTTTTTCCAGATTACAATGCAATCTATCTTTCCCAATGAAAAAACTAAATAGGCCTGAGCAGACACCATGAGAATCAATGAAGCAACTATTCTTTCATTGCCTTTATTTTTTTTTCTGGCCTATTAAGCCTCCTCTGAATAATAAAGAGAGTGGCTTTTTAGTTTTGTAGAAGCTTAGTTTAACATACAGCTCAAATTAATTTTCTTTAGTGTCCTTTACTAAACTTCAAAAGTGGCAAGCTCTGCCTATATAGTAAGCAGAACTGGTTGCTCTGGCCCACAGTGTTTTACAGACATAGTTTTTTTCCTTCTCTCTTTATGTGTGCAGGGACTTTCTTTCGGGACTTCAGGACTCGCTTGGCGTCACCTATGGAAAGCTCTAAGATATATTTCAGGTCACCACTGGCTGAACTCTGCATTACACATTTTTTATTGTTTTTTTTTTACAAACTTTTTGGGTCGCAATGCTTTCTTGGCATATTTACGTATATTGAGCTGCAGCATTTACCTGCAATGTGCAAACAACCCCTCAGTTAAATGTACAAAGGATTTTTTTTTCTTTTTACACTGAACAATTCTACAGCTTATTTGTTTTTATAGAAAATCTATTGCCGCGACTACTGCGCCATGCTCAGCAATGGATGCAGCGTAACGAATTTTCGCAGCATGCACGTGAACACCACTGGTCACGTGTGATGATGAATGTTACGTGAAATGGGTATCTGCCCGCTGTGCGTTGTGACAAGAATGTTGCCTGGAGTGGTGTGAAATTGTGCTGTTGACCTGCTGTCCCAACCTGCAATTTGCAGACTACGTTGACTTTGGCATTTCATGAATTTACAAAGTATACTGCTGGCAAAAATGTTCAGCACTCAAGTGTTTTTTTTTGCTTTTGCAACGAGGACGCACACTCCTTAGAAAACAAGTTGGAACTGTTGATATGTTCCACCATATCAGTCGCAGCGTCACCTGCGGACTGTGGCAAAATCTCAACAGTGTTCATTAGGCTGGCAAATCAAACGAGTTTTCAGTCTTATAAGATAAGCTGTTTCTTGGATACATTAAGACACTGTGGTGTTGGAAAATTTAGTTGTTAGTAGCACTTGTGCAGACGAACGAACCGCATTGCGTGTTGCTTTGCATGCTACTATGTAATTGAAATGAGGGTTTATGTTTCAATAGGATGCTCTGTTAGATGCCTTTGGACATGGTGATGTGGTGAATGAAAAGTCATTACCGACACCGACAAAGTGGCGAAATGCATGCGCATCAATGTTGACAGGCTGACATCGCATGCCATTTTGCAAGACAGCACGTAGTGGTACTTCTCCATTTGCATTTCACACTACTGTATACTCGTCTTGTTTCGTTTTGCTATTACATGAACTAATATGACACTAGTTTCATTTCTATGTGGCAACATCGTAACTGGACGGGTTGAAGTAAGAGGCTACCATTTGCCGAGTGAATTCGAGTGACTGGCGCAGAGTCAACAGTTTAAAGGCTGCGTCTTGCCTTGAACATATATTACAATGACGTCTATATATTATGCCTACTGTTATAATTGTGTGATGTTTACAGATGCACTTTGAAAAATTGTGTTACTCACCAAGAAGCAATAGCGCATCTACAGAGTACAGAGCTGTGATTTCGAGACCATGATGAAGGCTTGCTAGTGTGCGAACTTAAGTGACTCACGCACAATATGTTCAGACTCAAATTTTATTGTATATATACTACTACTTATGAATGTCTGTGAAAACATCTTGGATGACATGTTAAAAATATATGATAATGTAATAACATAAAATTCACATCACTGTAATGATAGCGTTATCGCGAGTAGATTAATTACACACAATTCTCGTGAAGCGTATACTAACCTTCCTGGACACTATTTCTAACTTTTATTAAATTTGGTATTTGAAGGATTTTTCTTCCTGTCCTATACATGCTAGTTACATGACTTGAATACTAGCATCACAAAAGTACTATATCTTGAAATGCAAATGTGAAAAAACTGGACACTGAATTTGATTGTCATGTGATGTGCACAGTTGAACATTAACTCTGTTATTGTTATTCTTGACATGGCAGTTGCCAATCGTAAAGCGTGTTTTGAAAATCTAGAGGTATGGGCAGTTGCAACAGTAGAATGTTATACTAAAAAAAAAAAAAAAAGAACACCTTTGCGGAACATGTTTTAGTTTTCCAATGTAACTTTTTTAAGCACTTCAAGATACAGATTGTAACATTGATACTTCATTCATAATCAGTGCTTGACTTGTGCTTGCAAATGTTGGCGTTCGTGTGGCCTGTTTTGATCCAGTGTTTCGCAGACTGCTTTCGGAAAACTTCTGGGAAGCCTTGAGAGGGTTCAAGCAGATGCAAAGTACTGGCTTCGTTTTATTTCCCAAACACTGGCGCATACTAACTATGGGGGGATTGGCCAAAAAGCAGGCAGTTTTTCGTATGGTTAGAATTAAAGCAAAACTAGATTTGAACAGTGGAGCATGGGACTAAGGTACTGGTCTAGAGGTGTACCACGGACACTAGCATCGTCTTCTCCTAAAGAGCAAAGAAAGTGACCTCTCGAGGCATTCGGAAGGACCCGTCTGGTATAGCTACAAGTCTGAACAGTAACAAAAACCGAGTTGAAATTAAGACTTATCTCATAAACCAAACTCACAGTTTTTAGTTTCTTTTCTTTAGTTGAATCTGCCATCTGTTGCCTCACTTCCGGATTACAGTTTTGCCTCTCTCATTGATTGTGGGTGTCATGATAAATGTAAACACAAAAGAAAAAATCCCAACAGTTTCATGCATAACACACATTTAGCTGTTAATAATGTGTTAACTCGATGTGTGTCTTTTTGCTTATGCTAACATGTAAAAATGAAAGAAAAAGAGGGGAAAAAATTGCCTAGGGGGTCGTGTATGATTTGAGAACATGTGATGGCATTGTGAAAGACAAGACTGAATACCCCTGGTTAATGTTTAATATGTGCCGGATGTAGAAATGTTGATGAATAACTCGCACATATCTTATAGACATGGCTGCAGTCATGTAGCGTTTGCAACTTTTCCGAAGTGTACTGTTCAGTGTAAAAAATAAAACAAATTATACTGTATATGACTGTGGTGTCATTTCTTCATACCATTTCTGTATTGGCTGATAGCAAATTTGCCAGTTTGCTTTTGGATGAATTTGGACACAGTACAGCCTTAAACACTACTTTGATGGCAAATGATTTGATATCTCTTTTTGAGGGGTTTCAAGTTAAAATGCTGCATGTAAAGTATAAACTAGAGCAGTCGTCCCTTTTATGTTAAGAAAAAAAAAAAAAGAATTTGCCAGATTCGAATTTATTGCAATCGAAGTCTTTTTCCTGGCAGAGATTTTCAGGAGCGGAGCTGGCGTGTCTTCATGTTTGGGCCGAGTGTCCCTGCATTTATCGCACCTGTGCTACTTTAATGCACGCTTTACTCTGGTTGTACACATACTTGAAGCATGTTTTTGAAAACGGCTTGCAATAATCATTTTAACGTATAAAACCAACTTCTAAGGTTTACATTCAGGTGTTGCATAATGCTCTACTTTATTCTTAAGTTGAGAGCAGAACATTTTACGGTAAAACTGCACATCTATTTTTGCACACCTTGACTCGTCACAATGCACACGCTGCCTATCACCACGCTTGAATGCACTCTGAATGGCACTAGCAAATTTATACAGTTATTGAAACATGTCAGCATATGGTTAGTGCACATTTAGTTTCTGTACAAGTGCTGCTGCCAACGTTTCCAAAGCACCGGAGGTGTAATCACTCGTAAGGACAGCAGCTTTCAAAAGCAACAACTAAAGTCACCACTACTGAAAAAGTTTGTCGTGGAGAGCCACTGCTGCTTTTGTTTTACTGAAGCTTGCAGTAATGTGATTGGCGCCAGTTTTCAGGAACTGCCAGCAGGTTAACATTACTGTGAAAATGCATCACACAACACTTCAGCCGACTCCAGCGAATCTCGTAATTCAAGCTGTCTTTGTGCTACTGGACACTACCATGTGCTGCCCTGTAGACATCCAATTCTGCTTTGCGTTCAAAGTATCGTGCTAGTGCTGCTTCGAACTTGTCGCCAACTGTCCTCTTACGGAATAGGGCTGTCCAGTCTCTCTCAATGACCTTTGTGGCAGGTTCCTTGGTCGTATCTTCTTTGCCCCCGTCATTGGCTTCTAACTGGTCTTCCTTTGCTCGTTTACTGCTTGGCATCGAAGTGTTCTCTTTCTCTTTCGGCAAAGCGGCGTGGCTTTCATCTTCATCAGAGGATTCTTCCGAGTCAACTTCGAAGTCGCTATCAGCATCTATGTCTCTGTCTACATTCTCACTCGCAGAAGGTTCATTGTGTGGTGGAGAGCCCTCATCCTCAGAAGGATCGCTGATCTTCCTTGTTCTGTAGCCCCTTCTGTCTTTCCTGGATAAGCTTTCGCTGTGTTTTTCACTAGTGGCTTGCTGTGTGCTGTGTTGGCTGTCTCCACTGTCCCTGTTGCGCTGGCTAGACGATGACGACGTTTTGCAGTTTTCAGGTGAAGAGCGACCAGCTGGAGAAGGCTCTTCGATGCTCTTGGAAGTTCTGGGCTTCTCGTCTTTCTCTGGCCACTCTACAGGCTTGTCAGTGTTTTGAGGAATTCTCTCCTCCCCGACTTCTTGCTTCAGCAGATGGCGGTAGAAGCCACTGAGGTCTTTCTGTTTTGTGACGTCCATCATTTCTGCACAAATAGAGACAGAAAAATACAACTGATCCACATTAACGGTTAAGCTTCAATCCTGGAAATTTGTCCCAACAACGTAAGAAGATCATACATCAATGTCAAAGTCTCATAAACATGTCCACACCTGTCATATTGGTAAACATGAGGTTAAGGTAGAGTACATGCTTCCATACAGTGCAATAAATGCTAGTAAAGTGATAGCCAAAGTTGAATTAGTTTGCATGTGTGTTCTCATACTGAAGTATCCAGTGCACCACCCTTTATTTTTGTAATAAGGCCAAACTACACATACGCTTGCCGGCATGCGAAAGCTTGCATCGTTTGCCGTGCCTAGCGAGTAATGGCAGTTTGGCCCTCTAAGACGCGCGCCAGCACACGCTCACTTGTCTCACTATTTCTGATTTGGTAGACATTGTTTCGTATTTTTGTGAGGCAGCCAGAGCACTGATATATTTGTCTAAGGAAGGTATCTGTGCTTGCGCCACGCTTCGACGCATACAATCTGTCCTGCACCTTAGTCTCGCCAGACAGCATTTTTTTTTACAGCTTTCCTTACTTTCAAAACTCTGAAAGCAACGATTTCCCACTTTACATCATTCATGTTCTGACAGTAGTGATGCTGCTTCAAGTATTTCATTTTAAAGCACTGTTAGGAATGCTCCAAGGGAAAAGCTTAGCTTGGAGGAACAAGTGTTTAACACGAATGAGACAAATATCATGCAAAAATACTGGCTTGCGACTTAAGTGCTTTCCCATCCTCCACAGAACCAACTTGGTTTCTTGAATATTTAATACTTTCCCTTTCCTTCATGCTTCTGTAGCAAAGCTTTGCCTGCATGCTTCACTGTTTTCCACTGAGGCACATTTGCGTTAAGTGGTACCGTTAAGTCAAGCGCTCGCCCCTGTCTACTCCTGGTGCAAATCACCCCTTTGCTGTTTGTCTCTTTGTGCACCAAGAGTTCAGTCACTGGTACTCACGGTTCAATTGTTCCTGCCGCATTTCACGCTCTTCCTCCTCTTGCATTTCCTGCATTTTGCGCTTGTAGGCCGATGTGACGTATGCCTCCTTGTCACCGAAAGCCTCGCCTTCAGTTTCACGTTCCTTCTGTATCTTTCGCTGTGTCCTTCGGTCACCTTCTCGCTTGCGTAGCTCAGCCGACTTAAGCAGCTGTTCGATGTACCGAGGCTGCATGAAGGAGCAACATAAGAAGTAACGTAGTTATTTGCTACGCTGTCGTCCAATGACAGAAGATGCAGCAGTTGTACAGGGAAGATGAACGTCAGGGGATGCTAGCTAGCTGAGTGTGCCCACAGTGTGATGCATATACTATTTAACGCTGTGAAAAATGAAAAAAGAAACATTATTTGGGGATTTTCTGTGCAAAAACCACAACCTCATTAGGAGGTACATCATAGCAGGCGACACCAATTAATTTTGACCATCTGGGGTTCTGTAAAATGCGCATAAATCTAAGTACATGGCCAATTTTCCATTTCACCCCCATCGAAATGCAATGCAATTGCCGTGGCCAGGATTGAATCCGTGATCTCGAGCTTAGCAGCGCAACACCATAGTCGCGAAGCTACCGTGGTGGGTTGAACTGACTGTGGGCGTAGGGTAACATTCCAAGACACAGCCAGTGATGCAGCATTATGTGAAATGCTACCAGGCCATAAATTTCATGGTCAACATACTTTGCAAAACAGGCATACCATGTGCAGTCATGGCTATGAAACTTCACATTTTCTGCCCTGTGGTGTCATAATTTGTTCTTGATAATTGTAGGTTTGCTTTAGATTTAGCAAAATATTCAAATGGCAATATTTAGTAAAATTTAGAGGCCAGAAAATTATACTATTTCATAGCACATTTGAAAACTTACATAACCCCATTCTCCGAAGCCAGAATCCTAAGTAAAAATTTTTAAAGTATGGCAGTGACATTAAACATAAACAAGAGGGAATCACAGATAGGGGGATTGGGGACTTCAGCAATATGTAGTAATAGTTGGGTGTCTATTTAAAAAGAAATCAAAATATAGAATGGAAAGGAAAAACTTGTGTTGACTGCTTTGTTGACATCTGCTGACATCTGAACGATGGTCAGCAGTGGGGGTGGGTTTAAAGGGGGGAGCAAAGGGACAGGGAGAGAGGACAGACTAGGATGAAGGAAACTATTAACGCACAATGTAGTAAAAAAAATGGTAAACAGAGAGAGAAATAAAGAAATAAGTGCAACTAAGACAACATGAAAAACCATAGCTTGCTTATGCTCTCACTTTGTCAAAGCGTTTGTAAACCCGGCCCTACATACCGGCACTGTTTAGTTCATGTAGAGCAGCCTTTTCAAGAAAATCCCAGTGTGTTATATGAGCTGCCTCCAATGTGCAAGATGGGCCACATGGTTAAAGGAGTGCCTCGGAGCTGCTGGCCACAGCAACGTAACATCTCAAGAGTTCCTCGCAATGTCACAAATGTTCTGCACTGCAGGAGCAAGTGTTTAAGGATCTTCATAGCACTACAGCTAGTACAGGTGTCTGCAGTGGCAAGGTCAAGACGTTGCATGCGCGCTTGTGTCCACACTCCACACACATAACCACAGCAATACGTAATGGATTTGGAAACTAGTTCCTAAACCGTGTGAGAGTGACGTTTCTTTCATTCTCATTTGATTCCTTCAGTATATGAGGCACATGAGCAAGTCATAGTTATAACAGTGCTGTTGGCTGGTAGCATTGCCAGACTGTAAGCATGAAAGTGCCTTGAGACCATGGCTATCATCATGATTCTGCTGTATCAAGTGTATCAACTCTGTCACAATGTTTCAGTCTAAATGCAAGTGAAATATATTGAGATTTACGTTAAGTTCAATGAAAGGTGAAGTTATATGAGCTTTCACAAACAACATAAACCGCAGTACCCTTTCCAAGATATTTCTGCATAGCATAGCATTGGAAATACTAGCAACACATGCTGGCTAAAGAGTAAAGAAAGAAAAATAACGTGGCGTAACTTCACAACAACAAGCTTCAAAATTTGTACCTTTCTGTCTTTCGTGACTTCTTGTTTCTTTTCCTCCTTATTCTTTTTCAAGTCGTCATACACTTCATCATATTCAAATACTGATGGGTCTTCTTCCATTGCTTTCTTAAGAGTAAGCTGCGTCTGTAAATAAAAAAAATGGCAAGGCATACTGTTTGAATGACGAGGTATTAGCACATTTTTTGCCTGAATGCTCCTGAGATGAACATTACATGTCACTCAAAATGAAACTCATAACCATAATTTATTTATACTACTCAAGTGAAGGATCTCAGGTCTGACAGACCATAATTAGCAGAAAATGGCATAAGTGATAAAACAGATTACTCAACTTATGCGGCGCCCCTATTAGCCCTGCCAGTGGAAAAACTATGTTACTCAGTCGGCCCTTACAAAACGCGTATTTGTCAACTACGTCATACGCTTCTTCTTCACTGACAGTTGTCTAATATGGCTGTTCACTTGAATAAATAACATGCAAACATGGATTCGACTAAGGGGTAAATCCACCAAGAGCACTTCGGTTCAGAAGGTACCAGCTAATTATTCCAGTGTTTACAAATTGGTGCTATTTTCAGGTTAGTGCATAAGAACAGCGCAGTACAAGAAAGAACAGTACCTGAATTTTCTTGAGGTTGCGCATCGACTCTTTTCGCATAGTCTTTTCGATGGATGCCTTGTCGTGCTGCAAGAGGTGTAAGGTACGTATTGAAAATCAAGATCGCTCGGGACAGATGCCATCGAAAACATTTGTAATCACTCAGCCTCCAGAAATATGTGATGGCAGTTTACGGGTGTTACACGGCGCACTTTCGATCGCGATCAAGCCCGATCCGGATCGAATTTCTCGGTTTCGATTGGTTTCTTCGCGCAAGCTGCGCGAGAGAGCCAATCGCGGTCGAGAATTTCGATTCGGATCGGGCTTGATCGCGATCGGAAGTGGTCGTGCGACACCGGTATTATGCGGCTCGCATTGTAACTGGTATCATCGCAATGCGCAGTTGTCAAGTGCGTTTACAATATTTGACTGCGTGCAAGTCACCTCATCGTCACTGTCATCTCCGAACACACACGCCGAAGAAAGAGCAGGTTTGTCATTCTTCTTTGGCAAAATGAGCCCATACCTGAAAACACATTAAAACAAGCATTCAGACATTACAGATTTCCACAACATCAGCAGCGTTCAATCAAAAACGTTTTAACGAACGTAAATATCAGTATTGTTTATAGGTCAACAACGCTATATTTTTGCCAGACAGGGGGGCAAGTTTATGCTTGGACCGATCGGCGAAACTGACGCTAAGTGTGGGAAAACAACGCGTGCACTCAGCGTTAAGTTTATGTATTTTTCTCAGTGCGCCGGTGCAAGCTTTGCTTTCAGCATTTCGAAGCAGAACAAATAAGCATTTCGTGTTATAACAGAAGTATCCAAGTTAAACGCGCTGGGTGCTCAACGAAAAGAATGCGTACTTCTTGGGAGCCGCCATGTTGCTAGATTTCTTTTCTTGCTTTTTTTTTCTCAACTGCAGAAATAATGTATATAAAAAGTAGGGCTCATTTATTAATGTACAGTATGCCAGTAAGTGTAATTTATTAAGCAAAACATATTAGGTACCATAACTTTTTTGACATTTTTTGTTGTCTCGGTTGGAGGTGAACGAACACCAGGCGTCGGAAATCTCCTCTGACTAGAGAAATGGCGGACCGACCGTCTAGAACGCATCGAAACGTACAAAAGGTATCGCACATTGAGCGAACCTGTGCTTCCAAACGACAGGTGATGGAGCATAATCGTGCAGGTATGGAGAACGTCCAGAGCGGCTATAATGCTTCTCTCCTGCGGCGTAAACAGCGCGCTACCTCTCGCTGCGGTTTTTTTTGTTGGTAAACACTGCGTGTCTTTGGATACGCAGTTAACAGTTTTGTGCTGTATTCCGCCATCTACAGCGTCCAAGGCATGGTTAATGCTTCTTGCAAAACGGTTCGATAAATATGTGCCCGCACACGTGCACACTTTTTTGCGTAGCGTATCGCTGTGTGCTGTGAACGAGTTTCATCATCGGTCTGTGCGCGCTGTGACTTGTTCGTGCGTTGAACTTGCCGCGGCGTGAAGCCAGCCACATTCGAGATCGCGCATCTTGGCGTTATCGTCCGGCGCATTGTTGTGATTCCTTTTTGACGGCGCGTAATATTTTCGCACCCTCTACACTAACTCCTAGCCTGGCGCGCGTGCTGTGTAGACATCGAGGCCTTCCCTGCGCTGCGATCTGTGAGTAACGCGCGTTCCGCGACGCCAGCTTGGAATTTTTGGGGAGGTCGAGATGTGAGATTGCCGTGGCTTTCTCAAAGCAATGCCTGATCAAAGACGGCCCTCAGTTGTCGTGATTGATGTTCTTTCTTATTTTCACATGACATTGCATATCGTTGACAGCACAGGACGTGCCATTTTAGAAGTGCAAAACACTCTCGCATTTTTTTTTTCTCCTGCTCTCTCGCTTCTGTGCAGTTCATTTCGGTCTTCCGAAACACAATACATCTGCAACGGTTGGTGGCGTGCACTTATCTTGGTGTGCCACGCACAATCAATCCTTGAAGGCAAACATAATTTATTTAGTTTGTATGTTTGTAATTGTTCACATACTAAAAACAAGAAAGACTAGATTGGTGTCCTTTTTCATACCATTACCTTCTGTGATCATGAGGAATATCCACTTGCAAAATCACAGAAGAAATTGCTAGACAGGTCTGTAAAGGTATGTCATATCGCTTTCCTACTGGAAGAATTATATAATGTTCCACATGAGTGGGGGCTGTAAACAAATGCCTCCGCTTTTTTATTACTTTATAATGCATAAGTCCTGTTTTTATTTTTTATGCTGCTTTATCATATTTATCTTTTGTTGTAGGGACATGCCCGACTGGGATCTTGTCATTCAGCTATGAGTTTATTATATGTATACATCATTTGGGACCACAATTAATGTTCTCTGTGACCATAATTCTTACCTTTAATGCATTGAGACTGAACTTGCTAGTCTAAAATTGGGAGGTTCTTCTGCACAATTCATGACTGCTCACAAATAAATGCACGAATATTGACTTTAAGCATGTCTGGACAGGGTGTAAGGTAACCTGCAGACATCTTAGTTGGAGGCAGAGCTTTTAAATCACACTGGTTGCAGAACAATCCATAGGCCTTATGTTTTAGAGTCCAGACCCAATGGTTGCCGAAAAGTTTGAGGGTCTGCTGATTGTCACGTTGCCTATGAACAGCAATAAAAAGAAAATCTTTGAACAGCAAGTACATTTTCAGCAGGCATACATAATCACACTTTGTGAGTCATGTGAAGATTTTGACTTTCTGCAGTGCTTATTTTTTATGAGAAAGTGTTTTGAATACTTTGTACATACTATATTTTTAACCTATTCAAGTGCCAATTAATTTTGCACTCAAAAAATCTAGTTTCACCAAATTGCTTGCATCTTCAGAATCATGATACACTTGCAGCTGCAGAGCAGATTAAGAATTTTAAGTTCTTCAGTGAGGTTTAAGTCTACTGGATGTGAACTCCATGCGAAAACTCTATACAGGAACGTCAGATATGAGAACACCAACTATTTCACGTCTAGCATAGTTAAAAAAGAACTATCCAGCCTCTTGTAAATACACCTGATTTAAAACATTTCGGCAGACACTGAGAGAACTGAATCTACTACGTTGATGACGTACTTACACCGAGAGCAAAGACGCAGCTGTCTACCTTCGAATTTCTTTCACCAAAACACTTTACATATATTATTCATACGCAAAACTTAGGACCAATAATAAGTGTTTGAAGATATATGCAAGACATTTTAAATATTATTTTCATCAGTGCTTTTACTTTTGTTACACTATCTTGGTGCACATAACTGTGTACACAGCCTGAAAGGTGTTAATTTGATAATCAGACTCTTTGAGGGATGTGACTGTGACCACGTTTCTTTATTTGGTGGATGTAATAGGAATGGTTGCACAGAAAACGTTTTTTGTTCGAAATTGCATATTCCATACAAGAAATTACATGTTTTCTGTGTGCATTGATTGGCACTCTATAGTTGTTTCTTTTCATTCCACGGGAGAAGGCAGGTGCGTTCAATGGAGAAAATTGTTCATTGAAGCAAAAAGCATCTTCTGTACAGAATGCACCCTTGCTTGCTACCATAGTCTACAATGTGCATGCATTTATTTGATATAACATTGTTGTGGCAGCATGCTTGCCGTCTGCTTTAATTTTTTTTTATTGACCTTTACTAAAATACTTAAATTATGAACCTTGATAAGGACATTAGATAAGGATCTGCTCTACCGAAGTGACACAGATCCTAAATAGCTTCACTGTGAAATGCATGGAATAAGACTTATGCGACCCCACTACATGCATAGCTTCGTCAGTGTTGCCTGCTAAGTATGAAATGGGGTGTAGGTATGAGACGTCCAGGAGTTATAGTGTTCCTCATTGTGCTGCATGGTCTTGTGCAGATGCTCCCTGTGAAAAAGATGGCAAACGGGAAGGCAGGCGGTCAAAGCCCGAGATGGCCCTCTACCGACCAGGCATGGGTCTACCCCAGAAAAACCATGGGAGAGCAGACACGTCCGGAACACCCATTGAGGCCAAAGGACAGGACCCTGTGCCAGCCTTGAAGGACCTTTCCCTGAAAGATAGCATAAATGGGAAGTGGACGGGCAGTCGAGCCAAGCGTCCTGACCAGCCCGTCTACACGCCACGGCCCGTCAAACCTTCTGTAGAGCGGCCGGCTGCTCCGTCTGAAGGACGACCCAAGACGGCTGTCGTAGACTCTAAGGGGCCGCCATGTTCTGCTACACCATTTCCTGCAGAAGGCACAAAGCCTGTGCCTGTTGGTGCTGCTGAGAAAAATGCTGAGAGCAGTGCAAAGAAGGTGCAACAACCTCGTCCCGAATTGGCACTGCAGAATGGGCACCACGAGCATCGAGCAGAGACAAAAGTGACAGAAAACTGCGAGGAGCATCCTAAAGAGACAGGAAAAGCCCTCGAGGTGATTGGACCACCATCAGCGAAGCAGCAAGTTGTCATCGATGAGCGTTGTGGTCCTGGTGGCGACACGAGCACATCGAATGCCTTGAAGGCCGTGGATTCCAGGTCTGACCGGCAGCTTGCGAGAACTGGTCGACGGATCAGGGGCAGTGGCAGGAGAATTGGCCCTTTGCCCGATACTCGTCAAGAAAACTGGGATGCCCCAGACTGCCCAGGAAATCTCGAGAAGCCTCAGCATGGAGTGCTTGCCCGAACACCTGGCCAGCCAGGACGGATGTCATCGCCTCACCGCAGGAACAGCTTCTCTGAAGGGCCCAGGCACAGTGGCTCCGACGATGCTGACGAGACTGAACACGATGTGCGCCGCAGGGGAATGAAGAAGAAAATTAAGAAGAAGAGAAACAAGCCGAAGGAAGAGCAGCCGGCCACAAGCATTTCTGTCAATGGACTGTCTTCGAGTTGTCGTCATTCAGACGGTAATGCAACGACAGAAGAAGATTGGAGTGGGGAACTTATTGTGGAGTCATCTGTGCATCCGAGGATCTACAGCCAAGAGCAGGTGGCCAGAAACAGTGGACCCATGAGGCGAGAGAGAAATGACAGTTACCAGAGCTCGTCCCCCGAGCCCTGCCGTTTCACTGGGCGTAAGTTTGTCAACAGACATCACCGTGAGTCTTTCTCTGAAGAGGAGAAAGACAGGGGCCCGACTCGAAGTCGCAATGGCCCCCTTCCGGCCCCCGTCATCAAAGACTGGAGTGCAGCCGTGGCCGAGGAAGAAGAGCTCCAAAGGCACTCTCTGAGCCGGACAACAGACAACCTGAGAAATGACTGCAGTGACTCATCCACGTGGCGTTCTACCTGTATGGAAGTGCACCGCAAGAATCGCAAGAATGACGCCTCGTCCCAAAAGGCTTCTCCGCCCAAAGCGCACGAGTCCCAGCTGCCTCCTCGCTTCCAGAAGCGGAATCGGCCTGCAACCCCTGAGAATGCCGTCTCGTCGGCAGCCAAAGGTGGGCTCATCCGCCTCCCATGCGATGTGAGCCTAAGCAGTGCAGGCTCCTCAGAACGACAGTGTGATGAGAGGAGTGCTGCTGCGGTCCCTGTGTGCGGAATGGGTCAGGAAAAGCCCCTGATTGCAGTGAAACCTCAGCCTCATGTGCCAGTGGATTCCATCTACAGCCGGACAATGCCCATGGCACCAGTGCCTGGTTTCTGCAACCACTACGAACCATCCCCACCACCTGTTGTGTCGCCACCCATGATGTCATCACCAGTGGTGTCACCAGCGTATCCGGCTGTACCTGGTGTGCCATTTTCGTGCCATCTCCCTGGCCATGGTTTGTCCCCGGTGTACCATGGTGATCAAGTCATCGCACCAGATGCATATGGTCGGAAGTAAGTGGGAATACTTTTGAATTGCGTTTCCGTTCAATCTTGTAAGACATTGTGAACTGTTCTTATGGCCCATTTGTGTGGTCTTTTTTGAGCACTCTCACGGCAAATTTAGAGTGCTCTTGTGGTGTGGTTTACATTCAGATGGTTGAGATTGAGCAATCGGAGGACATTTGCCTGGTTCATCCCGAGTGCTGGGCTCAAAGCGCTCAGAGGTGCTTTCACCTTCAAGCTGGAAATGTGACCAAGCTTCAGCAAAATCACATTCATGTGGCTACTTAGATTGCTCTGGGAGCAGCTGAAAGTTCAGCTGGGACAGCATTACTCTGGCTCTGATCTCTAGAGGACTTCACCTCTTTGCAAACCGAGTTGGAGTATGGCAGGAACCATTCAAGTGTACCATTAGAAGCGCTCGTTGAAGGTGCTTTGAGCAGCTGATATGCAATCCATGGTTGCAGCATAGGAGTAGGTGGCTCAGTGCTTGTGGCATTGCATTTCCAAGCAGGAGGTTGTTGGTGTTGTGCATGTCAGCAGCAGTCCCATTTCGATGGGGGCAGTATGTAAAAACATTGCTCGTGTACTTATTAGATTTAGGTGCATTTTACCGAAACCAAGGTAGCCAAATTTAATCTGGAGCCGATCACTACTGTGTCTCTTATAGCTTAGATATGGCTAGTGGGATCCTCACCCGTGCTCTTGGGACAAAGGAACGACAACACAGTGGTGCAAACAATCACAAGGGCATTTATTGCATCGAGTTGCTATCCGCAAAACATGCCGATGGGCGCACGACAATTCTAGGAAGTTTGACTCACCGCTACCGGATAGCGAGCGAATATGTTCGCCCCATGCTGGACACCAACGCCTGGTCGTTCGCGTGTATGCGGTCACGCGATCAGTGGCGCGTTCGAACGAGGCCTCGCCATACAGTCTCGCAGAAGCATGGATCGGCGCACGCACAGAACGTCCGCGCCACTTGCCAACCCGCAGCCAAAGAGGAAGAGCCTTCTCCTTTCCGCGCCCAAGTAACATTGCTATTAGGTGGCGTTAGCAGAGCCACACTCGCACCATCTCTCGCGATGTGCTTCAACCACACCGACTGCCGCGGGCATCAAGCCACACGGCGAAGCCGGATTACAGGAGATGGGAGCTATGCGGGAAAGCAACATATCAGGGGATGCGTGAGATTCACGTATCCCCACAGGCTTTAGTATGGTAAACCACATCATTGAATCTGGGTGTGGGCAGCAACTTCGGCAAAGGGATGAGCAAGCTTTCATATGCTTTGAAATTTTAGCATTAGCACCAATGCAATCTCTGTGGTTGTTTGCAGTATCTAATGTTGCCAAGGCCAGCTCAAGTTAAATTATAGTTTCAGCATACAGGTGTGAAACATGTCATGAGCTTTTCATAGAGCAGATAACCTTCCTGTTCATGGAGCAGCTGTAATTTTCCATCATCGCAAATTTAAATGAGTAAATTCAGTGGTAATAACTTGTGGTGACTGTTCATAACGTACATGTGATACCAGTATTGTAAGGAACATACAAGATTTCACGTGCACTTATACATGGTATACAAAGTTTTAGAATGGTGTCGTGTCTTCTGAAGTTAGTACAGTGCTTACACATATGCTCTTCAATTAAGCCTATTAGCTGTGCAGTTTAGTTACAATCAAGTTGCACTCGAAGTATAAATAACCTAATTATGTATATGATAGTCAGTATAAGCATATATTCATTACATGCTGATATTTCTGAGAAACATTTTAGCTTAGAAATTAAGTGTGCTGGAACAAACAGCATCATTCCAAAGGAAGTGAGCACTCATGGCACAAATATTCATAAGGGGTCCTGAACCACCCCGCGAGCTTGGTGAAAAAACACAATCCGCAGACAGCATACATTGCTGTCAATATCGCAGCCAAATGTTGGAGCCGTGCAAGGCTTAAGTAATCGAAAATCTGCTTTGAAATTTCTTTAAAAATTACGTACTTCCAGAAGAAGCTGACTATCATCTGCTCATGCTCGGCCATGGCCACCTACCTGCGCAGGTATTAAACTTTGGCCACCCTGCTTATCGCTGTCGTAGCCATCAGGTCTCGCTAAATTCGACTAGTTTTGAACACTGAACTAGCATGGAACCATGAAAAACAAGTCGGACCACCTGCATGCTTGCCAGTGCGCACACACTCCTGGCCACTCCTGGTTAGATGCCTTGGTAGACTTTGCTTCATAATGAGTTAATAATAGCTAGTGATAGCGCTTCAAATTGCGCAAGTTGGATGTGGCTACTATCCGTCAGTCGAGCTGGTGCAAAACAAAGCCGGTCTGCACCTTGTAGTACAGCCAGACAGGAGCATATGAGTGTGAGTGAACACTCTAGCCCTGTTGTGCACAAAGCAAGCGCTGCAATTGCATATAGCTGTAGTCTGCTATGTAGCGTAGATACTATGGCTGCTGTGGGGTGCCGCGACGAGTGCACTGGCTGAGTGCACTGTGGTTTGCTGAGAACAACTATGTTTCGTGCATCATGGACGCCAAAATCGGAAGTAGTGATGTCTACAAGAACATTCAAAATCAAATTCGAACTGCACACCACGGTGACGTCCAGTAGGCGGAGCTTTGTGGGCGGAATCTGCTCCATCATAGCCTTTGCAGTGTAGATCATTGAAGGAGGAGCGGAAGCACTGCAAATGCTATGCTTGATTGCCAAAAACTCTGCTTCTGATGAATGCACTGAAGAACATCCTTTGGCAAAGAATTTGTGAAATAGTGTAATTTAACTTCAAATGCATTTCTCAATTTTGATAAAAAGTGGTTCGTGACCGCTTCAGTACTTTGTGGGGCAACTTGCACTGTGATTATTCAGTCGTCATGGGAATAGAGTGTTTTAGTTGAGCGTATTTACGCTCCGCTAAGCAGTTAAGCGGAAGCGCGAATGCGCATGTGCCGATCGCTTAGCCGTAAGCGGGATAGCGGAGGGAGCGAGGAACACGGTCTGCTTAGAAGCTGCCTGAGCGGAGCGTGCCGTGCAGCACTTTGGCTAGCGTTGGCGTCAGAACGGATTGGATTGGATGCAGAAAGCAAGCGCGCTGGCTAGCACGTGGCGTTCCCCAAGACGGCGCTTTATTTTCCATTGGATAAAATGGACCGGTAACGCATTACAAGCGCACGTCTAGATATTTCATGGAGAAATAAGTTATATATATACATATATACGTTTTACTGTATAAGAGTGATCATAAAGTGTTTGTATTTTCTTTCATTACCCTGGATTTAGCCAGGGGGCGCTACAACTACGAAAGGTCCGCTCCGCTACGCTAACCGTATAACTAAAACGTGAAAATCGCCCGCCGCTCCGCTGTGGCTTAGCGGGGCAGCTCGGAGCGGAGCGTACCGTAAAGACGCTCAACTAAAACACTCTAATGACTGGGCGTACTGGTTTCGGAATGCGGTTTGTTGAATTGCATTCTGTACTTGAGAGCCTGTTCTATGTCCTTGTTAGCATCAGTCTGTTCAGTTCCCTCTCACATTTTCTTTTAGCTTCATGGTTTCACACTATTTCAGTGAAGTTCAGCAGGCCTTAAAAGATTTGAAAAATCTTTATGCACCCTTTCACGCAGCTTCAACCTCATGTATGGCGTATGATAGCCTATATTGCTTAAGCAACAAAAGCCCACCTAGCCACACAAGCAATATCTTATGCAGCAGTCTCAAATAAATGTCATGGCACTGCTGCTCGGACTGACAGCCATTGCCGAGTGAGTGGTTAGCTGCCATTTCAGAAAAACAATCTCGCAACCTTGCAACCATATGGAAATTTGCACAGTACGCTATGTTTCTAATGATAAATATTGTTTTATAGCAGAAAAACTCGGCAGCGTGCGACAGTCGGGCAGCCACACTGAACTCTATCTAGGCCATCAGCTGAATGCTTATAACTTCCATCATTTCTATTCCATGCTAGTTGAAATACCACATTGAAAACCGTAATAGACACTAGCACTCAATATTCCTCTAGGCAAGTTTTAAGAAAATTTATGGCAGTAGGAAAGGAAAAAAAAAAAAGAACTCTTCCTGGTAAAGTGAAATGAGAAATTGAATGTGGACCACTCATTCACATGCAGTTTGCAAGGAGGCTTTTCTATTCACCCTCAGACACCATCATCTGTAGAAACATGCCAGTATGAAAGGGACAGTCCAAAGAAATGGGAAAGGAGTATATACAAAGGTTTTGTCTTCCTCTATTTTTGTATGAATAGCTGACAACCCACTAACAATTGTTTCAGAATATCTGCCAAGTGCAGCGGGGCTTCAGGTTTGAAGGGGGCTTTTTGCGACATTCAGAAATCGGAGGTGGTGATCAGTGGTATCAAAAACGGCTCACACGTGGGTTAGTCAGCCTAGCCTGATGCAGCATTCACAGGTTATACTGTGACTGAGCATTCAGCAGCACCCACCACAGTGGCTTAGCAGCTACGGTGTTGTGCTGCTAAGCACGAGGTTGCAGGATCAAATCCCAGCTGTGGCGGCCGTATTTCGATGGGGGCGAAATGCAAAAACTCCTGTGTCCCGTGCATTGCAGGCACGTTTAAGATCCCCTGGTTGTCAGAATAAATCTGGAGTCCTCCACTATGGCATGCCTCGTAATTAAATTGTTGTTTTGGCACATAAAACCCCGGCATTAAATTCGAGCATTCAGCAGCATAGTAGAGAAAGCAGGAGTGCTGCTAAACATTTCCAGAGAACAAAGCCCCTTACCACGAATAAAGCCCCTTACCAGAAAAGGGACAGCAGAGGACCAGGGTTCTCCTGTGTCAAATGTGAGAGTGCAAGCTGGTGTTTTGGTCATGGTGTGGCTTGCGACCACTGTGCTGATATGGGCATCACCAGCTTTTCGGTGTTTACCAGCAATTTGCGATACCATGTCATCATCATCAGCCTGTTTTATGTCCAGTGCAGGACGAAGGCCTCTCCCTGCGATCTCAAATTACCCATGTCCTGCGCCAACCAATTCCAACTAGCGCTCGCCAACTTCCCAATTTCATCGCTCCACCTAGTCTCCTGTCGTCCTCGATTGCGTTTTCCTTCTCTTGGCACCCATTGTGTAACCCTAATGGTCCAACGGTTATCTAACCGGCGCATTACATGACCTGCCCAGCTCCATTTTTTCCTTTTGATGTCAATTAGAATATCGTCTATACCCGCTTGCTCTCTGATCCAAACCGCTCTCTTTCTGTCTCTTAACGTTATGCCTAGCAATCTTCATTCCATCGCTCCTTGCGCGGTCCCTAACTTGTACTCAAGCTTCTTTGTCAGTCTCCAAGTCTCTGCCCCATATGTCAGCACTGGTAAAATGCATTGATTGTATACTTTCCTTTTCAATGATAATGGTAAGCTTCCAGTCAGGAGCTGGCAATGTCTGCCGTATGCGATCCAACCCATTTTTATTCTTCTGTGAATTTCCTTCTCATGATCAGGGTTCCCTGTGATTGATTGACCTAGATAAACGTACTCCTTCACAGACTCTAGAGGCCGACTGGCGATCCTGAACTCTTGTTCTTTCGCCTGGCTATTTATCATTATCTTTGTCTTCTGCATATTAATCTTCAACCCCAATATTACACTATTTATGTTAAGGTCTTAAATAATTTGTTGTAACTCGTATGCATTGTTGCTGAATAGAACAACGTCATCGGCAAACCGAAGGTTGCTGAAATATTCGCTGTCGATTTTTACTCCTAAGCGTTCCCAGCTTAATAGCTTGAATACTTCTTCTAAGCACATAGTGACTAGCATCGGAGAGATTGTGTCTCCCTGTCTGACCCCTTTCTTTATAGGTATCTTCCTGCTTTTCTTGTGTAGGATTAAGGTAGCTGTAGAATCTCTGTAGATATTTTCCAAGGTATTTATGTAAGCGTTCTGTACTCCTTGATTACGTAATGCCGCTATGACTGTTTGTATCTATACTAAGTCAAATGCCTTTTCGTAATCTATGAAAGCCATATAGAGAGGCTTATTATACACTGCATATTTCTCGATAACCTGACTAATGACATGGATGTGATCCATTGTAGAGTATCCCTTCCTGAAGCCCGCCTGTTCCCTTGGTTGACTAAAGTCCAGTGTTGCCCTTATTCTAGTGGAGATAATTTTGGTAAATATTTTATATAATACTGGGAGTAAGCTGATAGGCCTATAATTTTTCAATTCTTTGACATCTCCCTTTTTGTGGATTAGTATGATGTTTGCATTCTTCCGGTTTTCTGGGACCCTTGCATTCGATAGACACTTCATATAAAGAGCCGCCAGTTTTTCAAGCATTATGTCTCCACCATCTTTGATTAAATTGACTGTTATTCCATCTTCTCCTGCTGCTCTTCCTTGTCTTGCAAGGCCCTTCTGACCTCATCGCTAGTTATAGGAGGAGTTCCTGTATCCTGTTCATTACTGTTTCTATTTGAGGTATCCTGTACAGATCAGTATAGAATTCTTCCGCTGCTTTTACTATATCTTCGAGATTGCTGATGATATTACCCTGCTTATCTTTCAGTGCGTACATCTTGGTTTGTCCTATGCCAAGTTTCTGTCTCACCGATTTCAGGCTGCGTCCATTTTTTATGGCTTCTTCATTCTTTCTCAGATTATAGTTTCGAATATCCCTTATTCTCGCCTTGTTGATCAATTTTGACAGTTCCGCGAATTCTATCCTATCTCTTGAGTTGGACACTTTCATTTTTGTCGTTTCTTTATTAGGTCCTTTATTACTTGGGAGAGCTTGCCTACAGGTTGCCTTGGTGCCTTACCTCCCACTTCAATTGCTGCCTATGAAGCCAACCTAGTTATGGTTTCATTCATTAGCTCTGTGTCATCATTATCTCTCTGTTTTAAGGCTGCATATTTGTTTGCAAGTACCAGCCTGAATTTGTCTGCTTTTACCCTTACTACCCCTAGGTTGACCTGTTTCTTCTTGACCAGTTTAGCTCTTTCTCTCTTCAAATTGGGGTGAATCCTAGCCCTCACTAACCTATGATCACTGCACTTTACCCTACCTATCACTTCTACATTCCGCACTATGCTGGGATCAGCAGAGAGTATGAAGTTCATTTCATTTCTTCTTTCACCATTAGGGCTTTTCCAGGTACACTTTCTGTTGCTACGCTTCCTGAAAAAGGTGTTCATTATTCGAAGCTTATTCCTTTCTGCATATTCTACCCGCATCTTTCCTCTAGCGTTCCTAGAATCGACGCCGCAGTTGCCAATTGCTTGTTCACCAGCCGGCTTTTTCCCCACTTTTGCGTTGGAAGTTGCCCATTACTACAGTATGCTGAGTTTGCACTTTTCTCATTGCTAATTCAATGTATTTATAAAACTGATCTACTTACTGATCATCGTGACTGTATGTTGGAGTGTGGGCTTGTACTACCTTTAATCTATACTTCTTATTAAGTTTGATTACGACTACAGCTACCCTCTCATTAATGCTGTAGAATTCGTCAATGTTGCCTGCTATGTCCTTATGGATTAGGAATCCCACCCCACGTTGCTTCTTACCTGGGAGACCTCTATAGCAGAGGACATGTCCGTTATTCTGCAATGTATGAGCCTCACCAGTTCTAATCTCACTAAGGTCGATGATATCTCTAACAATGTCTGATAATTCTTCAAAGAGTCCTGCTAAGCTAGCCTCACTCGAGAGGGTTCCGGTGTTATACGTTGCAAGGGTTAGTTTCCATTGGCGGTCTGTCTAGATCCAGAGATTCTATGACCTATGATTGATTCGTTGCACGCTCAAGTGAGGCCTCGTGCCATGACTACAGAGTCGGCAGCTACCCAGTAAGGAAAAGAGATAACTATATGTCAGTACTCCTTGACGTTCAGTTCAAGTTGGTCAGAAAAGTCGGCCTTGTTGTAAGAGGACGCCTGGTAGATTATAATATATGTAAAAGTGAAAGCGGGATGGCAGGAACACCGCATTGAAGTTCCCTCTTTAGCTGTCTTGTGACATCAATTGATTTTCACAGTCTGTGCTCTGGGTCAGAAAATTGTTGATAGATAAAGATTGCATGTGAATTCTGAATGTGAGAAAGCCTTGTCGAAGCAAGGTTTGATAACTTTTTCTGCATAAATCTTGCAAAAATGGCTCAAAATTGCAGTTTGACAAGCTAACTAAGCTATTTTGACGTGAAACTCAAATAAAGGACAATGGATTTAAGCACCAGTGTGAACTTGCAGTATTTTTGAGTCCTGTGCATTCCAGACTTGCATTGGGCTGATCCTCAGGCTGTTGATATTGGTTATGTACTCATGGAGAATCTCTACATGCTGTAAAGGTTTAATCTTCTTTGCTTGTCATTTACCTGCATGACAGATGTCATTTCTTGATCATTATGTGGTGATCAAAAAATGATGTCAAGAACCTTTTTATGTGGTGGTCAATAAGTAATCTCGCCCCTGTCTCCCTCAAATGTACAGCCGGATAAAGCCGCTTGTGGAGAAGAACCTGCACGATGCTGTTCTCCTGGAGCGAGAGCTGATGAATTACCTTTCCAAAGGTATCCAAAACATTGACACCAAAGCCATGGGCCACTGCAGGTGAGTTCATTTGCCCCGACACCAATGGTACACGTTACACCACAGCAAGTAAGGAAGAAATGTGGGAAGGCTTTCTTATCCACTTTGCATGAATTCACTCACTGCTTGATAGCTTGTGTGAACGCTCAACTCTCTTGTGTGTCCCACCATTCGGCTTTCCTGCATGACTCACATGTGAGTTGTTTAGTTACGTAGCCACGACGAGTGATGACGCAAGTGTCTTCCATTTTTTAATATAAACATGCCCTTCAAAGCCAATAATTGAACTTTTAGTATATGAATTATACTTTATTGAGTTATTAATTTTTTTTATTCTGACACCTTCAATACCCAAAAGCGTTACAGAAAAGACTAATGACGAAAAATCAAAAGGACACAGCTCCATGGTAATGTAGTTGCACCACACAGCAGTCATCGATGTCAGCTTTAAATATTGAAATATTAATGATGTTGACAATGGAGATGGGCAGGTGGTTCCAGTCATACCCCTGCCACATGGGCACAGGAAACGACATTAACTGGCTAATGCCTTAAACTTTAATGGCATTCGCGGGGTGCCACATGGACATGCTTAATGGCATTAAAGCTTAATGCCATTCGCGACGTAGTGCGTCCTTGTAACTCACTTGGCCATCAAATGCGTTCTCTCTTTCCCAATGTCTCCACATTATGATAAGACTAAACGGATTCTTAGTAAATAACAATTAATATATTCTTCACTTTCTTTAAAAAATTGCTCTTTCTCATGGCGTAGTGCGTTCTTACAATTATTACAACTCACTTAGCCGTCGAATGCGTACCCCCGTTTCCAATGTCCTCGCTGCGGCCATGGTGCCACATTCTGATGATATTAAGCTAACTTGTAGATAAAAACAACTAATATATTCTTCACTTTTTTAAAAGGAGCTCTTTATTTTCGTAGAGATCAGCAGGCGATCTTGCCGCTACGCATGGCTAGAGCACTAATTGTGAGCGTGTTAGCCAGGAGAAGCTGTTCGATTGCACGGCGGCGGCTCCTTGCCCCATTATCTCGAAGAAGCAGATACGCCAGACCAAACTGGAGCACACGATCAAATTCTTCATGATCGCTGCTTGAGAGCTTTGAAACTGCAAGCGCCATTTTTCCAATTTCAATGCTTTGGCTATGCTATGGATTGGCCGTCAAGCTAGCTTTGGCTTCAAACAGTTTATGGCTGAGTGCAACAGTGACGTTCCTGAACGACATACAATACGCCGATTAATGTTTCTCACGCCATTTCTTAAACATATGTTCCCTAGATAACTGTCTTTTATTGTATTACAATTGGCAAGCAGACTTAACCGTTTCACTGCAGCTATCGCCATCGCAACGTTTAATGCCATTAGTATACGCGTGTAGCAGCGATCGAAATATAATGGCATTAAGATACTTAAGGCCTTAAACTTTTAATGGCATTAACCTTGCCCGTGTAGCACAGGTATCAGTCGTTGTCATCAGAACAAATGAGGCAAAAAAAAAAGACAAGTGAGTTTTGCAAAAAGGCACCCCTCTTTCTTGCTGTAGTTCACGAGTTTCTTTATTTTACTGCTGCTGCAAATGATGCTTGTAGTTGTAGTAGTCCTTTGCATGTTTGAGGGCTTTTACAGTAAAAAGCAGTATTTATTTTCTTCTTTTTGTTTTTGCTATGACAAACTGGCTTAGTCCTTGAGATCTGGAAGCAACAAAGTGTGAATGAAATGTCTCTGCAATAGAAGGGACCCCTAGCCTTTCCCAGGAAATTGCTGGAAAAACCCACAACTGCACTTGCCTAAGCATCCCCCCATCCCCGCATTGCCTCGACCCAACAGTGGAAAAGCACTGGGCTTCTTCGATTTGTCGTCCCGGGCTGTCCACGACTGCTTGGGGGCATATGCAATGCTCATTGGCTAATAGTGCCACCTCTGGTAGTCTGGGACTGTCAGGGACGAATAATCGAAGACCCTTACCCCCGTATTCAGAAATGCATCTTAACATGAAGCCCATGCTTGACTTTATATAAGCGACGCTTGGTGAGAATGTGCCCAAGACGCTCATTGCGTTTCCTTTGGGGCATTCACGACGGGCGTCATATAAATCAAGTCAAGCATGGGCTTCAGGTTAAGACGCATTTCTGAATACGAGGGTTAGAGTGGAATACAGGCATCATGGTGTGGAGGGCAAACATGCATGTGCTTTGTGCATTGTGAGATTGATCTGTCCAGTCGGTCACTGAAACATACACTTACGGGAAACACTTAAATCAGTTTAGGCTGATAAATTATTCTTTCAAAACTTGATTTTTGTTAGTTTTGCAGTTATAGATTGATTATTAATAGATAAAATTGCCAAAGTTCACTTCTATTTATTTGTTAATATTGTGTTACAAACTCTGTACTGGTATATCAGTGTGACATCACGGCTTTCAAATTTTTGTATTTTGTTGTGGGACTGTAAGGGTTCTCAAGACTCAATCTTTGGCTATTTAAGCATACGGCATAGCCTATCTTTACCAATACAAGCATTAACTAGGTCCAAGCAGGTGCCGTCAAATTTTATGGTATCACAGCTAACTGGTCCAGGAACTTTAAGCAGTGTCATCACCAGTCTTATTGTTTTTGCATCCTTTCTAGTTTATGAAGCCTTTACTCCAAGTGAGAACGGCTTTTTTTTTTTCGGTATTGTGGAAAGGTGATTTACTAATGCAGCTCAACCTATCCTTCCCTTTAGTGGATCTTCACTGTGTAGATGTAAACAGTTGGAATCCCCTCGTGGTTTCAGATGGAAGCTCCAGCTGCGGTATGAAAATGTGATCCTGGCTGACCCGAGGTACTGTGCAGAGAGGAATGTGGAGAATGCACTCTGGAAGTCTGCCTTCTACCAAGGTATTGAGACGTTCCGTCGCATCATGGAAGAGTGCCCCGAATTTCAAGATGAAGCCAAAACACAACTTCTCAATCTGGTTGACGAGGTGAGAAGATAGCCAAAGTGCTGAAGACTTTGGAAAGTGTCTACCGAATGCATGTGAACGTAGAATGGGTTGCACTTTTAACAGCAAATAGCTCTCAACAATCTATTACAAAGTTTTTGGTTTATTTGGGCATACGCAACTAATACAGTGTAGACCACTTATAATGTAAGTCGCGGGGGTTGTGAAAATCTACGCTATAATTGGTACTGGGTCATAACCAAAGCATGCATTTATTCTGGCTCTTTTAAGCACCAAACGGGCGACCTACCTTTCAAGCACAACTTATTTCACATTTCACTCACACGCACATACAAAAAACATGTGCAGCTTGCACTAGTGGTGCAAGCCTGGAGTCAACAGCGGCGCTGATCACCTAGCTTTTATGTAGCTTGCCTAAATTGTTTGTAGGTTTTGCAGGTTATGCTAGCTTTTGCTAAGTTATTGGTAGGCTTGGCTAAGTCGTTTGTAGGTTTTGTGAGGTTATGGTAGGCTTGGCTAAGTTTTTCTAGATTTTGCGAGGTTATGCTAGGTTTTGCTAAGTTGTCACGGTGGGCTTGACGCTGGAAGTTTTCAAGCAGTCACAGGCCATGATCGCTTTCTTGGCGACTTCAAGCATTCAGGCGCCGACTCTCGCCTTCCATGGACTAAAACTCGGAATCCTTGACTCAGTGGCGCCTCTTCTCAGCCGCCGCTTTGGCGTGGTGTTCCAGATCAGCTCGGTGGCCACGTATTGCTTCTTGCTTCCCTGTACGGCTCCCTTCCTGGTAAGCCGCTTCTTCTTCGGGCGTCCGGACTTTCTTCGCTCTTCCCATAGCAGCTGCATCTACGTACAAAGTAGAGGAGGCGAGAGGTGTGTCGCTGCGCCGGCTGTTCCGAGCTTTTACTCGCCTGTGACGTTACGACTGATGTCAAGCTGATCACGACATCACAGAAGCTGAAAAGGTCGGACACGTGCTTAAGGGCATTGCTGACGACCCGTTTAATCTGCTCATGTGCAAAAGCTGCTCTACAGTTGACGCAATCATTAAAGAGTGCTGACAATTCGAGCAGGCCAAAAGCCAACACGTCTTGCAACCATTTGCCAGACTTCCCAATACTGCTGCAACGTCGACATGTGAAGATCAACCGGCACAGCAGCATGTGTTGCCATCAGAGGACATGGTGCAAATTGTTAGACATGAACTGGATGTGATGGCGCCCGCAGCTTTCTGTTCGCGCAGCCCTGACGCTACCATATTTTCAGTTCCCCTCGTACAAGCCATCGTTTGCCAGGAACTTGAAAACATTCGTTTACATTCTTTGTGTGCTGTCACCAATGCCAGAGCTAACGAGCACCCTTCTACTATTTTCGCTCCACCCCGACACTTCTCTCCGCGTTATCGCAACCCAACGTCTCCTGCTTGAATCGTACAGTGACATCTTTGATTTCGGCAACAGACGTTTAGGCCAAACATTTGTTGTTCAGCACCGTATAAACACTGGAGACACGAATCCTATTCGTCGGCATCCCTATCGTGTATCCCATCCTGAACGTCGAGTCATCCCATCAGAAGTGGACAAAATTCTCTGCAAAGGGGTCATCGAGCCATCAGCCAGTCCTTGGGCTTTGCCAGTGGTCCTTGTGAAAAAGAATGATGGTACCTCCTGGCGTTTTTGCATCGATTATCTCCACTTAAGCAAGATCACGCGAAAAGACGTTTACCCATTACCACACATCGATGACACCTTGGACTGCTTGCACAGAGCTAAATACTTAAAAAAAAACTTGTCCATCGATCTACGATCTGGCTACTGGCAGATTTCAGTTGATGAAATGGACTGCGAGAAGACAGCCTTCATCATGCCAGATGGCTTATATCAGTTCAAAGTCATGCCCTTTGGCCCATGCAATGCTCCTGCATCATTTGAACGTAGGATAAACGTTTCTGCGAGGCTACAAATGGACCACCTGTCTCTGTTACCTTGACAGCGTTGTTGTTTTTTCTCCCATGTTGGCAGCCACCCTACCTGACTCACTGCCATTCTTGCCGTCTTCCGAAAAGCCGGCCTCCAACTGAACTCCACGAAGTGTCAATTCGGGCTCTGTCAGATAACTCTGTTGGGAACACGTCATTGATGCATCTGGTGTCCAACCAGATCTGGAAAAAGTTCGCGCTGTACGCAGCTTCCCTGTGCCACGCTCTGCTTCTGACGTGCGCTGCTTCGTCGGCCTGTGTTCTTACTTTTGCCTTTTCGTGAAAAACTTCGCTGACGTTGCTTGGCCCTTGACAGATCTTCCAAAGAAGAACATGCCATTCTCATGGGGCCCGGAGCAGGCTCACACGTTCGGCACTCTCATAGGATTTCTGACTACCCCTTGCATACTTGGCCACTTTGATGCATTTGCACCGACCGAAGTCCACACTGGCGCAAGCGGCCATGGAATCGGTGCTGTTCTCGCCCAACAACAAAATGGTACCGAGCGCATGATAGCTTACGCCAGCCACCTGCTGTCACCTGCTGAGAGAAATTACTCCATCACCGAGTGGGAGTGCTTGGCTTTAGTGTGGGCTGTCGCCAAGTTCCGGCCATATTTGTGCAGCTGCACGTTTTCGGCCGTTACAGACAACCACGCGCTCTGATGGCTGTCTTCCCTCCGGGACCCGACAGGACGGCTTGGTCGCTGGGCTTTGCGGCTCCAGGAATTTTCGTTTGTCAACTATAATCTGGTCGTCTGCACAAGGACGCTGACTGCCCTTCTCATCACCCCGTGGATCCCCTGATCCTGCTGCTCATGATCCGGTGACCTGCATGATGGCTTTTACTGACATGACCGACAAGCGTGCTGAACAACAACGCGACGAATCCTTACAGTCCATCATTGCCGAAGTGCAATCTAACAGCACTGACGCCACGTGCCGCATGTTCATTCTGCACGATGGCGTCCTCTACCACCGCAATATCAACCCTGACGGCCCTAAGTTGCTCCTTGTCCTTCGTCATCATCTGCAATCCGTCGCTCTTGAACAACTTAACGATGCACCGACGGCGGGACACCTTGGCGCTTTTCGTACATACGATCACGTACGACGCCGCTTCTTCTGGCCAGGTCTCTACCACTTCGTGCGTCGTTATGTCGCAACTTGCGAACCACCCCTGGCACCTGTCGGACAACTCCATCCATTTGAAGTTCCCTCTAAACCGTTCTTTCGCGTAGGCCTTGATCTGCTTGGCCCTTTCCCGACGACAACTAGAGGGAATAAGTGGATCGCCGTAACTACTGATTATGCGACACGCTATGTGATGACAGGCGTTGCCGACTAGTTGCGCAACAGACGTCGCCGATTTTCTCCTCCATGACGTCATTCTCCATGACAGTGCACCTCGACAGTTGCTTACAGACCGCGGCCGCGCATTCTTGTCTCGAGTCGTCGACAACCTCCTCCGCTCTTGTGCCACTAAGCACAAGCTGTTCACCGCCTACCACCCACAAATGAACTGTCTTTTGGAATGTTTCAACTGAACGATCACAGAGATGCTGTTGATGTACATCTCCAATGATCACCGCGACTGGGACGCCACACTGGCCTACGTGACGTTCACATATAACTCGTCCCTACATGACACCACAAGATATTCATCCTTTCATCTTCTGTATGGTCGTGACCCCACATTGGCGTTTGACACCATCCTCCCTTCTGTGCCACGTGTTGCAACTGAGTACGCTCGTGAAGTCATCGATAGCGCTCACATGGCACGTCAAGTTGCCGGATCTCATTTATTAGCCTCGCAGCATCTGCAAAAAGAGCGTTATGACCGGTGCCATCGCAACGTTAAGTTCGCGCCAGCTGCTTGGGTGCTCTTTTGTTCACCATGTCATCGAGTTGGCCTCTCCTAGAAGCTTCTCTCTCGCTACACAGGGCCTTATGAAGTCCTGCGTCAAGTAAACGACATAAATTACGAGATTGCGCCTCTACTCTTTGATGCATCCCCAAGTCCGACGCCTGTTGATGTCTTCCACGTTTCGCGGCTGAAGCCATACTTTGCTTGCAATTCTTCGCCTACGATGCGCCGAGACAACGCTTTACCACCCGGGGGTGCTGTTACAGAAGGATGAAAGAAGAGAGAAAGAAGGAGATCGCGGTGCGCTGGCTGTTGCGTGTTGTTGGTGGTCTACTCTGACTCATTTTGTATATATATTGTAAATACAATATTTTATACTCTCAACATCCCCGTAACAATATCATTAAGTTACAAGCTCATGCCTGTAATTGTTGGTAGGCTATAAAGTCAAACATTGATACAGATAACGAATTAACGGGTGTATTGAATTAAATGTTTGTTGTCGATATTAGCACGTGATGAATATATGCTGATAACAAACATTGAACATAGCAAAGTCATTTTCGTGCTGGATGCAACTCCTTTAAAAGGATTTTCTACTGTATTGCATTGAGTCAAGGCAAACTGACAAATTCTTTGCATCACTAATTCCTGGATATGTATACCATACTAGCTGGCGCAAGTTTTCTGAGCTTCTCTTTCTGCATATTTTCCAGGGCACAATCTTTTACGAGAACCTGCTGGACAAGTTTCAGGAGACATATGGTTTCAACTTGAACCAGTTTCTTGAACCTGACATTTGTAGTTCCTTGAGCGCCGGTTCCTCTTCATCAGCAGCCAATGTCGCCGGAGGAAGGGCTATTGCTGACTCCGTCAGGCTGGTGCTTATCTCGGTGCAGAAGATCTACATCTGTCTTGGGGACCTGGCTCGGTATCGAGAGCAGGCCATGGGCACCACCAACTATGGCAAAGCTCGCAGGTGAGCTGAGGCCATTTCATAAGCTGCAATTTCGCGAAGCATGTGGTTGCAATAAATAACACGCTGCTGCAGTCATGAAACATTGCTTTCGTAAAGGTTAAAATTCAGTCCTCAAAGGGACCTACAACCTATTTTTATGGCGCATATCTTCTTTAGTTAAATTGAAAGCTTACAGTCTGATTGCGCAGTAGTGCAGTCGTAATGTGGAAAGCTTCATTGGACATCTTTTATAAGAATTTTTCTACTGGTAGCCATGACCATGTTTATGTAGTTCTATGCTTGAAATGGTGATAAGTGAGAGCGATAGCGATTCTACATCAGCACGAGAGAGAAGCTGTTGACATGTGCATTTCTACTCGTACAAAATCTTTAATTTATCTAGGCGATTCTCGTGTGATTTATGCTTCCTGCAATATTGAATAATTTCTATGATCCTACAGTTAAACATCGATATAATGAAGTTGGTAAAATCAGCAATTTGCTTTGTTGTACTTAAATTTTGTCATATTGAAATTCAATCTTTTATGCAAATAAGTACAGTTGCCGACTGAATTTTCTTACACTAAAAAAGCTGCACGCCTTTTGGAATTATCATTGTTAATTAGAAAAGCAATCATTTTGTTGAATCAGGGAGTAGACGCCGAAAGATGTGGTTTCATGATGTGTTGACGATATCTCCACATCGATTGTATGAAGTGAAACCAGTCACGCTTTGACGTCCGCTCAGCCTCTGCAGCTGATAGTGTCGCCCACAGTTGGACATTGTTACTATGAACAGCACTGGCAGCGCGGGGAGGAATGCTTCATCTGCTTCTCGCTTCTGCGCGTCTCGGAAACTCGAGATTACGCAACCTCAAGCATAAATGCACGGGAAGACAGCTCAAGATGCCTTGCCATCTCAGCTTGTCCACTCTGTGCTCATGCAGCAGATTGCTTCTAAAACCGTGTGCACAGGCTGCGTATGGGTTCAGCCACACTGAGAACCATGTGCAGCCAAGGCACTGCTCTAGAAAGGGCAATGCACTCCAGCCTGACCCCCTCTGCCCTTCCATGCACTTGATCGCGGTACCGCAACCTCGCACCCCCCTCCTCCCTTTCCTTTTGCTTGTGCAAGAAGACGGAGTTCATCAAGCTGCCATCCTTCTCGGCACACCCTCCCATACTGTCACCCGGACCTATAGTATGCAGCAATAGGATTTTATCCTATCAATAGGGAGCAGTAGGATCTTATCGCACTTGGACTTCATCTGGAACATGTCGCTGCTCTGGTTTGGGGGGGAGTGGGTTGCAGGCTGCACGCAATTTGAGAAGTGTGTTCGCAAGCAGCAGCATGTAATTCGACTATTTGACCATATGCGTACTCCGAAGTTTCTTTCTCGGTATTCTTCTGCGGCTGCAATGAAATTTCTTTATATTGAAATTGTGTATAAATATTCGTTATATAGAGGATCAAAATAGGTGGTTTTCTATGGAAAAGGAGTTATAAAAAGTTGAACGTACTTCATTATACTGTCGCCGACCGATGATTTGGACTCGACGGAGACTCAAAACGTCCAAATAATTAGGAGTCCGAATAATGGATTTGCCCAAAAATAGGTGACTATTCCACAAATCGCCAAATGTGAGGTGCTGTATTCTCGGTTTGTCAGTTTCGGAGATACAATATAACCTTGTTGATACATTGTTGTTACATACGTTTTCCCGGTGCCAACGTTCGCAATCGAAAACACAAAAAAATGACCTGATAGAGCTACGCTCATTTTTTACTGGTTCGTATGTTCCCGGAAAACATGATTTTTGGCACCAATGTTTAGTACTTTGCTAAACTACGATCATATGATACGTTTCCCGGCCGCTAAATCCCACGTAAGCAAGAAAATGCGTGATGTGTGCACGAGCGAGAACAGTATATAACTGCCCGCCATGGCAGCTTCACTGCAATACTTGCCTGCGCGTCTCATGTGAAAACACTGGCGCTCACTCTGTTTTTCATTTCGGTACCAAGAAATCTTCTTTTGGGTCATCGCCCATGGCATTCACTGCTATCACCGCCAATGCTATTGTGATAATCACCTTGGTGTATCTGTTTCACAGCGCACGGTGCCATTTAAAGCGTAGTGCGTGCTTTTAATAGGCAATAACTGAAACGCGCCGCCGTTCCCTGCTGCAGACTTCGATCACATAGGTTTTCTGACTGCCAGATCTCATGTGAACAAGAAAAGTTGTGAGCAAATCTCCACCCGGGTCGTTGCACACCGTATTTGCAGCTATCGCCGCCAAACGTCTTGCAATAAGCACCTTCACCTACCTGTTTTACAGCGCATGGTGCGTAGTGCCGTTGGTACCATACTGCACGCTTTGCGTAGGCGATAATACAAACGCGCCACCATTCCCTGCTGTAGGTGGCACAATGTGGGCATCCCGGTTTACTTCGGTGGCATTTGGCAGCACCCACCATTTCTATTTCGTTTTGGTTTCCCGTTGCCCTCTTAAAACACCATGCGATAGGAAAACAACCAAACGCATCTCGGGCTGCTGGAGCACCATCAGCTTGATGCGCATCGGTGTCACGGGCCACAACAATCCTCGCGACACTTCGCATTACGTAGATGTCAACAATAGTTGCGTCTGTGGAATTTTTTTTTAGTTACTTTGGATCGTATGTTTTCCCAGTTAGTACGTTTTTTCGTGCTGTTTTCTTCCAAAACGTGTGAACAAAGTTCTACTGTACCTTCAATTTCCCATCACCAAAGCGCAAGGCACATCGGTGTCTAGGAGCGACGGCATTCTTGGCACAGTGTCAATTTCACTATCACTGTGCGGAAACGCTGCCATCTGTCAACGTGTCTCGTGCCTATCACGAGAAATGTAGGAAAATTTAAGATGTTTTTCGAAACCAATTGTTCATGAATAGTGCCGAGTTTGTCAAACGCATGTCGCTCTACACACTTATGCTTGACCTTAGCCTAGACACTGTGGCCGTGATATTCTGCGAGACCTTTTATGCTAACCCTTCTCACGCTTCGTCAGTGGCCAGAGCCATGCTTCGCAAACGTTATTAATGGGATGAGCTGGCCACGAACAGTAGATGATAAAGACGGCATAGAACAGAGTGGAAGGTGTCGCTACAAAATCGACGCCTGTGTCTTGGCTATTGTCGTGTTGTTGCTACTGATACATGAAAGTGCAGTCATGTACGCACCGAATTCTCATCGGCGACTGTGTGATTGTCTAGGCTTTGCTAGTTCGAGTTTTGTAGAGTGCCGCCTATGTGGCCGGTGATGTCTCAAAATGAAAGTACGATCACTATTCCTGCTCGACTAGGTGGCCATATTAGCACACGGTCGTGCAGTCGGAGCCCAAATTATCGCAAAACACGCTGTAAGGTGTCCAAAATTGCAGTCGTCCTGTCAATGGGGCCGCGGGGCTGTCCGAATAATCAGCCATTGACTGTGTTGAAGCTTCTTATATCGAGGTTTAATTGTATATGCAAACTTTTGTGATTTCCTGTCTAACTGCTCCGGTCATTTCCCAAGTCAAGTCGATTTTCTTTCTTTTGCGAAGCCAAGTGAAAATTGCAAGAACAGAACAATGCCTTTACACATGTTTTTACATCCATGGGTAGCACATGGTAGGAAATGCCATTACTGTTCTGATAGTGTAGCACCCCTTTACTGTACAAGTCACATTTTATATCTTGCAAGTAGGCCATCGAACTAGAGGGATTCGCTTACAATATCGCACATTTATAAAAGCCACCATGCAATGAGGGATTCTGCTGTTTTACTGTTCTACTCGTTTTCTGGGGTTATAGTGTGCCCAATCCTGTTATATACCAAGTGCAACAGTGGTCCAGCAGCGTGTTCTATTGCAAGCTGTGCTGCCTAGTCATTCGCTGGAGTGTTATCTTTGTTGTGCATTCCGTCGGACATAATATTTCTTTCCTCTGTCATTTCTCTCCGCAGCTGGTACCTGAAGGCCCAGCAGATAGCCCCAAAGAATGGCCGTCCGTACAACCAGCTTGCCATTCTTGCGCTCTATGCGGTAAGTTCACAGGACTTTTCATCTTTTGCAGTCTCTGCGCCATTTCGTATTGTGCAGGTTGAACCTCAGTATAACGAAGTTATACTTGCGGTGAAAAACTTCGTTAAATCGCGAGTTTTGTTAATTTGAAGTTTTAAAGTTTCAATATTAAAAACAACTTCACAAATTTCCAGAGCATTCCAGGTGGATAATATCTTCTGAGTAAGTGTTTATAAACAAATCGCAAGAAGGTCGGGCCATAGTAGCGTGGTTATGAGCACCAGTGCGTGCCATGCAGATCGCACCGAGAGCAATGAATCGATGTGGCCCACGGCATCGGAGATTTGCGTGGGTTGTGTCACGCAGTGCCGTAGATCGTGGGCGCCATAGCTGACCGCGCTCAGCGCACACAGCCGGCACCCGCAAATTAAAACAAAAGTGTAAAAGGCTAAAGTTATTGGTCCTGAGCACCCAAAAAAAAAAGTCAGTTTCGCCGATAGTCGAGCATTGATGGCGATAGCAAAGAGGCTACACAAGGTAAGGTTCGTAGTTTTATCGGTGTCACGCACGTTCAGGCAAACATTAACCGATCTCACTTGATGTCCATGAACTCGCAATCGAACGTAAGCGAGCGCTTCCTGCCGTTTCTCTCGGAAACTTGATATTACAATCAAGTTTCAACACTGGACAACAATCAATCAACACTAGACACGTGGGAACAACAAAATGCACGTGGCGATGGCATCATTCATTTTGGCTTGCCGCAGAGAGATTGCCTCCAAGATTAATATTGTGTGCGGCCTGTGCATGAACGCGTGTGCAGAGGAGAAGGCAAATAGGCTGATATTCCTGCCCTCCCTCCCTCCCTCCCAGTGCCTGCTTGGATCACATTACGGTGCATTCACTCCCTCTCCATCCCTCTTGCACAGAAGGAATTGTCAGCTCTCGTGTTCCTCCAAGTTGTTTACCAATGCAACAAGTGGCGCAGCAGTGTTTCCCGTCTACTGTGTCCTGGTGCACGTGCTTTGACAGCGATATTGTCACTCAAACTTTTCATGCAGAAGGACACTTTAAATAACTTTTGCCTCAGCCAACATAGTTTTTTACTAGATTTACTAGGCCATACAGGTTAGGTTACAAATAAATGATTGAAATGGATGAAAACATTGTTAAATTGAAACTGTGTCACGAACTTACTTTGTTAAATCACGAAAATTAAATACATTGTTTTCAATGCAACTAAGATCAGGAAATGAAAATAGTTTGTTACATCGCAAATTTCTTTAAAACGAGGCTCGTTATACTGAGGTTTAACTGTAACATCTTTAAGAGAAAGCATTCAGAGAAATTTTGTTTGCCTGATTGTCCACTGGGATCTTGGCATCAGACCTGTAAATTGTCCACCAGCAATACATGCGCTGTCCTCTCTCTCTACTCCTATGAAATAAAAAAATGAAAATGTGGGCGAACTTCGGCTGCGACTTCGACTTCGGTTAATTTGATTCTTCGCTTGATTTGAGCTCGTCTGTCACACAAAGCTGACCGCAGTGCGTTACAATGGTAACCTAACTTTCTTTTTCTGTGTTTACTTGCATTTTGGTTTCAGTTTTTCTTTCTTTCTCTCCTTTTTTTTTATGTTAGAAACATTGATGTTGTATTAGGCGGTGCATTGCTTATGCAGGGAAGAATATGTAGTGAGAATTTTGGAATTCTGAAAGTAAGAAAACTAGTTCGATTAGCCTCTTTAACACGTTTGTAACATGTGTGCCTACTGCCACAAATAATACAAGGATTAGGGGTGTGGCATATAATACGCACAGCATGCTGGCTGTCAGTGAAATAACAGGGCGAGCAGCTGACAGGGCTCGGGGTAATTTATTTTCTATTTATTTGTGCATAATTACCAATAGTTACCACTGCTGCGATATCCCTATGGTAGTCAACGGTCGTCTAAGGCTAATGAATGACGAGAGGGGGGCCCGACAGGTGTTTAGATACCTACATTTTAAGGCTGTATAAACATAGTATTGTAGACATCTCTACATTCTACAGCGAAAGTTTGGCCTCTTCGGGGAAAACTGCAGGGATGGGCATACACAAATGCATTGTAGAATGCAATTGAACCAAGGGCTGTAACGGGTGCTTGTTGGCACAAGATGGCAGTGCCGTTGCCAAGACATGCACCTTAAAATTTTCGGTGCGGCTGCACAACGTTAAGCGTCCTGAAAGTGGTGTTTATTGAATCAGCGGGCAACCTTGGCAGGCGACCTTGTATGCATGGGCCTTATAGCTGTAGAGTTAGCCAGTTATATTATCTGGCAGAGTTATCCCGGCTAGACCCTTGTCACATATTATGGACATTGAATCTACCTAGTTTCAGTTTCACTTTATTATACTTTAAGTATAATAAATGGGTAAGACACCGACGAGGGCCTTAAAGTCGAAGACTGCACGGGGGCCCTCGGTTAATAATAACAATGGAGAAATGTATGAAGGATGAGCAGCCTAGGTAAAACAAACACAGTTCATTACAGTCCAATCAGTATTTGTTATAGTGCTAATGAAACTATCTCGGTCAAAGTTGGAGGAAATGTAGCCGGGCTTGGATTGAGGTATTTCGGCTTGAGAGGAGACAAATATTGGAAAAGGGTCTGTGATCTGAGTATCTATGACACCAGCGTTTGTAGTTGGCATGATGTTAGAGCATGGTCAAGATGGAAGTTGCTTGCAGTGAAGCTTAGTGGAACAGCAGCAGCAGCGTTGTAAATCTGTAAAGAGAGCAGGTGCTTCTCTCATTGGAAACATCTAGCGCATGTCCAAAAGTGAAAGTAATAAAGTTGTATGTGTGCGATCTCTACCTGTTTTCTTTCTTTACTCTGTTGTGATCAGAGGCGGAAGCTCGACGCAGTCTACTACTACATGCGAAGCCTTGCTGCGAGCAATCCCTTCCTGACAGCAAGGGAAAGCCTTCTGGCGCTCTTCGATGATGCGAGGAAAAAGGTATGTTATTAAAAATTGTCTGGAGCTGAACCACCTTGTATAGAAACGTGTATGCATGCTCTTAAATAGCAGGTTGCAAATTCGAGTTGTTGGTGTCGTTTTCTCCCGCTGTGTTTTGAAACGATAGTCTGAACAAGTTGGTCCTCACGGGGAATAAAGAAAATTCAACTTTCTGTCATCTGTCACATTTTTCTGCAAACGATCAAAATCTAAAGAGGCTGCATAGTCTGCAATGTTGTACAATGATGCCATTGGTGCCGCAGGTTGGGTGCCAAGGGAAATTTAGTAAAGAAAGTTTTTATCTTCGGTAGCAGTTTTCTTTGAAAGTTGTGTTCTTTCACTGAACATACATTGAGAAAGCACTAAGAAAGTTTGTCAAATAGTGAGGCCTGATTTTAGAGTTTAGCCTCACAGTCACCGGAGCAGAAAAGCGTGCTTTGTAGAACCAAAATTGGAAGAGGGATTCGCTAGGCTAGGCTACTTTGTACTTGTTCATTTTGGCACTCTTGTCTACAGTTTTTGCACTTGTTACCTGTCAGTGTTTGTCACTATTGTCAAATTTTGTCTCCTCTGCTGCTCTTGAAATGAGTATTGAGTTTGGCAGCAGCACTTTATTGTTCAGATAATTATTTTATTTTTGCACAAACAGATATGTCTTGCAGTGTGACTACATCATGCGCTCAGCTGCAACCACTGTTCTCTTTTTCGCTTTGTTTGTTAAGGACTCCACTCATATCCGCATTCAGTAGCGTGAAGTTTAGGTTCTTGCAATAAACATTTAGCTGCTGAGGGGCCACAGACTGCGTTGTTGTTTTTTATTTGCTGCTTAGTTGTCCAGTTCTTGGCTACCTTTGTGGGATGTTGTGGCTTCATTAACTTGGAACCTAGCAGCCCTGGTGGAACACTCATCACACTGCTGCATGCTGAGGACTACATTATGCAAACTGTTCCATTTGATTCTGAGGCGGTATTTTAAAGTGAACATATTTGGCAATACTTTTACTTTCGTGAGATATTGCATGGTTACCAGTTGATGTGTCCTCTTCTACAAACGACGTCAGTCCTTGCACAATGACAGATGCGCTCGCTTTCTTAGCGCAGTGTTGGGAATACTGTTGCCCCTAAACGCTGACACGTCTGGCACTTGTCATATCAAATTCTCGCAAAAGTAAGACTATCCCAGAAAGTGATCGCCTGAGAATACCAGCTCAGCTCTCCGCATAACTCCGTAAATGTGGTCTCCTTTCAGTATGATCACCTGGAGCGTAAGAGGCTTGAGGAAGAGGGTACCAGCCAACAGCCCAGTCTGGAGGGTCCGTGGGACGAAGAGCGGTTGGAAATTTGGATCCGGCCCGATGGGTCCACTTCTCACCGGAGCAGTCGCCAAGGGGACCAAGCGTCACGCGAGATTGAGCAGTTGGCACAGCTTTCGACAATTGATGTAAGTTGCCGGAGGGAGTAGAGCTGAGCATGTGAAATTGTGCACTTGGGGTGGCTTGCTCAGGAGAAATACCAAATTCGGCTATCTTGACATATGGAAGGCAGGCTCCACGTACACCTTACTCGAGTGTTCAGTGGAATTGAAATGCGGGAGTCGAGTACTTCAATTCAAAGTAAAAGGTTTTTGATTTGTACTCGAAATCTGACACAGCCCTAAGTTGTTTTTTCTTTTGCTTCTCTCTCTCTCTCCTTCTAGCATTGTTTTCTTAGTTGTTGTACCTATTATTTATTTTTTTTCCCCGTGAATAATCAGCTCTCATGGAAACAAACCGTATGAGGAATAAGTTCATTGCGACATTCACAAGCTCAGTGATGGTGTTGATAGTTGCGTGTGGTTCAGTAAAACGTCATTAATTCGGATAGTTGGATAATTTGGACTCATTCTATGGCAGGCGTATGCCTTTAATGGTGTATGAATTTAATGGCATCAAACTCTCGATAATTCGGACGTATTTGGCTGCACACCTTTCAATTCGGACAACCCTCAGAGTGTGGAGTACCTTATATGTGCGACACAAAAGAGCAAGAGCGGCGCTGGCGGCCAATTGAAACACATAACCGCAGAGTCTGCATCACCATAGTCATCAGCAGAGACCACACTGGAAGACAGAAAATTCGAACTCTTCATGTCGTTTTGTGCATGTATGCGCTTACTGCTTGCACATCACACTCCATCAGCCGCACATACCTTCAGAAGTGCGTGGTCACCGTCCCTGATTGCATTGATAACAATCATGGTTTCTTTTGCAGCGGTTGTGACAAACAGTAGTTTTGTTTTGAGTCATTGCATGCATTGGTCAGGTGCCTTCAGAACTGTGCAGTCACCATGCATAATTGCATTAGTAGCGAGCGCGGGCGAAAAAGTAATTTAGATGTGCATGCGGTCGTGAAAATTATGCCTACTCGGATGAAGAGATGAGTCTTGTGCCGTGACCAAACAGGCCTCACTGTAAAGGAAGTCGTGAGGCCCAGCCGCAGCAAATGCTAAACGGTCACGAGATGACGAGAACTGCCGCTTTGGCACTGATTTTGTGTGAAATCGAAGCAAGGTTGTGAATTTATTTATTGTTTTTTTTTTATGCCCTCGATAATGTGGCCGTCTTTTTCGGTCCCGTGAAATGCGAATTAACGAGGTTTTACTGCACTAATGCTACGCAGATGCAAAAGTGCAACTGCATTTGGATCAAGATGTACTTTTGGGCTAGTTGGTTCATATCCATAGTAAAACCAGAGAACACAAGATACCAGAGGAAGAAAAATGACACGTACACAGGGTGCACTAACACTGAAGGTTTATTCGCTGGATGCGTAGAATAAGTACTAGCTGAACATGAATAAACAGAAGATAGGAAAATATAAGAGACATGAAAGAGCATCACATGGTCAAGCCTACTGTTCGTGAAGAACGGTTCCTGTAACGAATCTGATGTCTTTCTCTGCAAGCATGACGGACTGCTTGCTGACACAAGAATCCCCCATCTTTTTTATGTCTAGGGTTTCAACGATCTCCCTTGTCTCAAGGTTTGGGTACGGGCTAGTTGGTATTTTATGGTATCAATCGTCACTTACAGCGCATATATAGACGGGGGACAAAAAAGGACGACGAAGACAAGCGCTGACTTCCAACTGATTTTTTATTTTGAGAAACAAACATATATATACTGAGACACCAAGACAAAAGCGCCCCCTACGAAGCATCAACCCGACATGAGTATGCATTCAAAACTCATGATCGGCAATCATGATTGATTCATCGGCAATCGCTGCTGCTTCAATGGTGCACCAGACTTATCATTGAAGCAGCAGCGATTGCCGATGGTAACTCAGTTAGCAAGCCATCAATTACATTAACAGACAAAGAACTGGTTTTTCTGAGGTCGCACATGCGCTCTTGTTCATCTTAGGTCGTGAATTTTAAATGCATACTCATGTCAGGTTGATGCTTTGTAGGGGGCGCTTTTGTCTTGGTGTCTCAGTATATATATATCTGTTTCTCAATATAAAAAATCAGTCGGAAGTCAGTGGTTGTCTTCGTTGTCCGTTTTTGTCCCTCGTCTATGTATGCGCTGTAAGTGACGATTGGCTCCCTTGTTTGCCTATCTGTTTATTTGGGCATGATGGAAATTTTTTTCCAATAAAGGTGTGCAGCTGCAGTCCCTACATTGAATATCTAGATGCCCTGACATTATTTTTGTTGTGTTGTACTCGCATTCTTTTAATCTGTCATTTAGGCATCTTCCTTTCTGGCCTTTGTGTGAAGCACCGCAATCCAAAGGAATTGTGTAGGCCACGTTTTCAGTGCACTGTACAGGCTTATCGCAATGATTCTTAGTGCACACAGATTCCCTATCTCCTTTATTAACTGCTCTGTGCATTTTTGCTAGTTTGTCAGCTGGGGTAAAAACCACCTTTACTCCCGCCCTTTTCACCACATTCTCAAGGTTATGCGAAACGGAATGTAGGTAAGGAATAGATGACACACACTTTGAACCTCCTTGTGCTCCCCGAACGGTTGGTGTTAGTGCCTTGCTTCTTCAGCTTAAGCATCTTTTCTGCAACTGCAGAGAGCATTGCTCACAGGTATCCCAACTCAGTAAGTCAATGAACCTGCTCGTCGAAACTCTTTCGCAGCCGTTGAACCCAAATCTCTTTTGAGGCATTGTCAAAGGGTGAATGAATGATGCTGCGCTTTACGAGCTTAGAATGTGAAGAATGAAACATCAGAATCTGTTTATTTGCACTAGGCTAGAATTCCCAGCAGACTTGTTTGGATGAGAAATGTAGCTTGATTTATGATTTAGGGTTAAATGATTTATGGCTTTGCCACCTCTTGTATTGCTAGTTCTCACATTTCCCACTTTGCTTAATGATCAGAGAAACAGATTTGCAGTATTGTATACAAAGATTAAAGTGACACTAAGTATGATTCTTATTTTTAAACTTTCCTGGTTTTGCAGCTCAATAAACGGTATGTCTTGAGTTTCCTGCACGTCCATGGGAAGCTCTTCACCAAGGTTGGGTAAGTGCAAACTTCTAGCAGTAAATAAGTTAGGGATGTGATCTTTTAATGAAGCGGTAACAAAAATAAAGTGTCAAACGCGGCTGCTACATTTGTTTCTGAGAATTTCATGTTACATTGTGTTTTAATTAAATGGCTAGCTACAAGTTTTGTGTTCTTTTTTTTTTTTTTTTTTTGCTTTAGTACTTTGGTAAATTATACGACGCACTTTAGGGCACCTAGCTAAATCCCTGCATCAGTGGCGAATTCAGCGGAGCAATCTGCAGGGGAGCTTGTTTTTCCAAAGTGACCACTATAAAATGAGAATTCATTTTGGAATCTACTAGTTGAAGATGAATAAAAACACAGTCTATTCGACACTTACAATGTGTTCCAGATTGACTACAGTCAAGCTCCATTTTAATGAAGTCACATGTGACGCCAAAGTAACTCTACTATATTTAATATTCGTTAAACCTCAATATAATGAACTACAGTATAACTTTGTTCATGTTTCTGGAAAAATCTCAAGCAAAAATGTACTAACTGGGAAAATGTATGATCCAAAGTCACTAAAGAATTTGACAGGTTCCGCTTAGTTGACATCTACATAATACAAAGTGCTGGACAAATTATTGCAGCACGAGACGCTCGAGCTGGTGGAACCCAAGTGGCTCATTGTGGCTTCCAGCAGGCTTACATTTGCGCATCTAAAATTCGGCCGATGTCAGAAGGTTCTTTGAGAAGGATATTTTGGCAGGAAGTTTTGACATGCCCACTCAGCTGAAATTGTTGCGACACGAGGCGCTGACGTGCATCGAACTGTTGGGGTCCGAGTGACCCGAGGTGCACATTGTGGCATTTCCTATTGCGTAGTGCTTTAAGGCAGCAACGGGCAGCCGAAACGAAATGAGATTGTGGCCGACGCCGTAATAGAACTCCTGCAATGCCACCAGAGTGAAACATGACACTCACTTCGCACCACCTGCTCAATAGCGTTTTTGTTATTGCCGATTTAAAAGCGTGTGGTACTCATACAACAGCACTGCGTTCTGCGTACTGTGAAACAGATAGGTGAAGATGCTTATCACAAGTGGATTGGTGGTGATAGCTGTGAATGCAGCATGCAACAAGTCGGAAGATTTGCTGGTACTGGAATAGGAAACTGAGCATGCGCCGGCGTTTTCACGTGAGATGGGCGGGCAGGTCCGTATTATGGGGAAGCTGTTGCGACGGTAGCTACTGTTCTTGATCGCGTGCACCTCATGCTTTTTCTTATTTACATGGTGTTTAGCAGTCGAAAAATGTATTATACAGTCACATTTTCATGATGTGCTGAGCATTGGTGCCATATGATTGTGTTTTCTGGGAACGCATGAACCGGTAAAGAAAGAAGCGTAACTGTATAGGGTAATTGGTTTTCAATCGCAAACGTTGGTGCTGGTAAATCGTACTTAACTGAATCGTATCAATGATCTTTTTATAACCTCTCGTCCACAGAACTCCATGTATTTTGAACCTTAATATAAAGAAGCACGTTTATGCGCAATTTCAATGTAACGGAATTCTATTGCAGCCGTGACGGTATACTGAGGCAATAAATTCAAACTTCTGCAGACGTAGATGGTCAAATGGTTGAATTACATGCAGCTGTTTGTGAATGCACTTCTCAAATCGCACGCCGTGCAGCAGAAAGCTGCCGCCGAAGCAGAACAGCGTACCAGCAAGACCCTCTTGCCGTCATGTTCCGTATAAAGTCGAAGTGTGACAAGATCCTATTGTACTCCGCGTGTCGTACGCTGTGCATGCGAGAGAAAGCATGCGAGGGTGAGCTGAGAAGGATGGTGGCTTAGTGCGTGACCATGGGGAAGAAAAGGGGAGGGGGAGGGTGCCGGTGAGCTCGCGTCTTTGCCTCTGGCATGGCCGTGGCTCCGCATGGCTGTCAGTGCTACAAAGCCTATGCACGGCCTATGCGCCCTATGTTGGAGGTGATCTGCAGAGGCTCCAAACGCTGGGCAAGCTCAGATGGCCACGGCTTTATGTGTGCTGTCGTCCCAATGTGGGCAACACTATCAGCCACCGTGGCAGAGTAAACTCAAAGGCTTTGCTTCATACCGCCGATGTGAAACTCTCAAGTTCAACTAAACAACTTCCTTTTTTCATTGAATTAAATTTTTTTTTATTGCCACAAAATCATAAAATTCTGCGGCCCCTATCATGCAAAAAAAATCTTTCAGTGACTACTTAATAAGAGGTTGAATTTCAACGTAACAAAATTTCGATGGAACGAAACAAGGTGCTGGTTTTACTGATCTCGTTATATAGAGGTTCAACTGTATTCATTACATGCTGATACAAACTATAAGCTTATTTGATTGACTTTGTTATATCTGATAATTTTGTTATGCAGTTGCCAAATGATAATTTGGACGTGCTTGATTATTTGGACAGCTCCGTGGCACCACCACTGGCCCCATAGACTTATACAGTCGAACACGGATATATCGAACCCACATATATCGAATTATTGTCTGTATCGAACTCGTAAATTATCCCCTTGAAAATTCTGTGTTAAAGTGTAGCAATCCGTACGTTTATATCGAACGATATTGTTACCCGCCATTCGATATATAGAACGCCGCGCGATCTCGGCACTCGCTGCACCCGCGAGCTCCGCGCCTCCCACGAAATGCTCGGAAAATGTGAGAGCGAGAGGGAGGGAAGCTCGGACTGTACTCCCGCTGCGCACGCTCTCCGACTTGCGGAACTGCTTTTTTTTTTTCTCTCTCTCAATGTCTCTCATCCTTCCCCCGCGTAACCATAGTGATCGGCTCGGAAAAGAGGAAAGAAGGTGCCGGCGGCCTCCTCCTTTTGCCTTTTTTTTTTTCTTGTTGCTTTTTCACGAGTTTTGCTCAGCCAACCACAGCTCGTGCCTTTCGTACGTCGCTGTCGCCCTCGGAGGTGACCGGTGACCATCGCGAGCGGTTTGTTGGCGGAGGCTGCGCACGTGAATTCTTGTGTTTTGTGCGCGTTCTTGTGTTTCGTGTTCATTATTGTTTTGCGTGCGTCTCACGACACGTGTGACTGGATCGTGGTTAGCTGACGCGGAAGCAATGGCCACAGCAAGCACAAGCAGCGTCAAGAAGCGCAAGAACCTGGACTTTGCGACAAAGCTGAAAGCCATTCAGCGTGTTGAGGCGGGCGAGAAAAGTGCGACGGTGGCAGACGACTTCGGGATTCTTCGGAGCACTCTAAGCACCTTGTTAAAAAACAAGGCGGACATAAAGTCGAAAGCGGCGGAGCAACGAACGTCGGGAGCTTGTCGTGTGCGCGCTCCTGCCCACGAGAAAGTTGAAAAGGCCCTCTATGCGTGGTTTTTAGAGGTGCGGGCTAAAAACATTCCGGTGGATGGCCCAATGCTAATGGCTAAAGCTAAATGGTTTGCCGCTGCACTCGGTGATGACAACTTCGCCGACAATACAGGGTGGCTGCAGAGGTTTAAGAACCGCCATAAGATAGTTGGCAAAACCATTTCTGGGGAAAGCGGAGCCGTCATCAGCCAGGATATCCAGCAGTGGATTTCGAACGAATGGCCGGAAATTTGCGCGAAGTTTGCACCCGCGGAAATCTTCAACACCGACGAGACCGGGTTGTTTTGGCAGATGCTGCCAAGCAAGACGCTCGACGTCCGGGGCAGCACGTGTCACGGGGGCAAGATGAGCAAAGTCCGCGTGAGCGTTCTGCTCGCTGCAAACATGGATGGCTCTCAAAAGCTCCAGCCCTTTGTGATCGGCAAAGCAAGGGCACCGCGCTGCTTCAAAAACTGTAAGCAGCTCCCCGTTCGCTACGCCTTCAATAAGAAGGCGTGGATGACGCGTCAGCTGTTTATAGAATGGCTGCAAGCGTGGGACGCCGAACTGGGCAAGTCGGGGCGTCACGCTTGCCTTCTCGTCGACAATTGCTCGGCCCATCACACCGCCTGCGAGCTCAAAAACATCGCGCTCAAGTTTCTGCCGGCAAACACAACAGCGAAGTTGCAGCCGCTCGACCAGGGCATCATTAAGTCGTTCAAAGTCGGCTACAGGAGGCGACTCATTGATAGGCTTTTGGTGAACCTCCGCATGGGCACCGAGCTTAAGGTTGACCTGCTGGGGGCCATTCAAATGATGACGGGCGCCTGGAGAGACGTGAAGCAGGATACCGTGGCCAACTGCTTCCGCAAGGCAGGCCTCGTGACGGCCAAACTTCCCGCAACCTGCGAAGACGGCGACAGCGACAACGAGTGCATGGACGACGCGTTTCGCGAGTTGTCGTCCCTTTTCCCGGCTGCCGTACCAGCCGAAGTGTCTGCTGACGATTTTGTGAACGTTGACAGCAATGTTCAGGCTGTTGCGAGCCTCGCCGACGAGGACATTGTAGCTGCAGTCGCAGGGACCCAGGCCGACAGCTCGAGTGGCGACGAAGATCGTCCGGACGAGGGGGCGGCTACACGCTCGTACTCCGCCGCTGAAGTGGCGGCCGCGTTCAGCTTGATTCGCCGTTGTTGCGGCGACATGGAAGGAACCGGGCTTTCGCACCTGAACAGCCTCGATAAGATCGAGGCTGGCGTCTTTAATTTCATTTGCAAGGCGAAGAAGCAGACCAACATAAGCGATTTTTTTTCACGCAAATAAAGCGTTACGTTGCGTCGTGTGTGCGGAAATCGTTGTCGTTCTTGAATGCGCCGATCGGTCGGTCATCGTCCGCCACAGGTAGTCTCTGGGCCTGTATTTTTTTATATCGAATTTTTAATATATCGAATTAATTCGTGATCCCCTTCGAGTTCGATATATCCGTGTTCGACTGTATATAAGTATGACTGAAATTTTGGACAGTTATATATAAGTATGACTGAAATTTTGGACAGATTGCAGTGTGTTGTGTGATAATTCTGACTTCAACTGCATGGCTGTGTGTGCCAGTTCAGTTAACAAATATAGCAGAAACAGCGATATTGTCATGTTGATATATTGCCGGCATGGTCGTTCACACGTCGCTGGCGCCTCGAAACCGAAACTAGCGAATCCTAGTCAATCTAGTAGTCACCAAGCACTCTCAAACCACAGGACAAGCCAAGCGAAGCTGCTAAGTCGTAAAGGCTGCATTTGCAATTTGCGTGATTTTTTGTGCGAGTTCCATTCTGCTATAATCATCTACCGTTCATGACCGACTCATCCTGTTGATAACATGGGCAGAAAGTCGCTCTGACCACTGATGAAGCAGGATAAGGACATCGTTAGAAAATCTCTGCCACAGGCTGTCTAGGTTACCGTGGTCTAGTCCAAAGGCAAGCGTATGTGGCCGTGGGAATGGGTTGATAAACTTGAGCTGTAATCTTAGACAGTCGCTTTCGGAGACACTTCTACCTTCGCGATGTTTCGCGTGACTAGCACAGGATGCATCAATAGGCAACAGCGTTTCTGCACTGTGATAAGATAGCATGCTTGGAACTGTGCCATGAATGCCGTTGCTCGTAAACGCCAAAGTGCCTTGTGCCAGTCCTGCAAAAGGTAGTGTCCTTAGCATTAAGCCAAAAATGTTGTCGCTCATTGATGCCTATGCGTCTTGCGCTAGCCACGTGAAATCGGAAGTATCTTGGAAAGCGACGATCCGAGAATACGGCACACCTTGTCTTCCCACTTTTGGAATAAGGTCACTTATTTTCTTATTAGTCCGGTATTTCGGATCCCGCTTATTCTGATGTTTTGGCAGTCCCCGTCGAGTCTGAAATATTGGTCGGTGGCTGTATCTATATTCGTTATATAAAGGTTTAGCTGTAGTGGAATAGACCTTCCATGTTGTATGGCTCAGTACTGGTGTCTTTGAGCGTAGTGCATGCAGCATGAGGGTGTTGCAAAGGGGGCACTAGAGTGCAGCGTTAAGTTAGCTTTAAACTGGCGAAGTATTTTTTTCAAAACGTTATTTTCATTTACAGTTGATCCTGATTTATCTTAAAACACGAAGAAATCAATATTATTTTCTCCTTTGAACAGCCCTAACATTCCTTTTTAAATGCCATGCAAAAGTATAATAGTGTTGTCTGCCTGCATTGGACTCCCGTTCACCGGCACATTCGATATATCAAACGCTTTGCCGTGCCCCTGGAAGTGCACTTCTCAAAATGGGGCCATGAACACTTCTTGCACCGTTATAATATTTCAATTCTGATGAAACGGCACTTGGCAGATGCTGCCAAGCAAGACATTGCCTGTGAAGGGCTTTATGCACATTCCCTGGAGAAAAAATTAGTTTTGTCGCTGCAAATGTGGACGTCTCATGTGAACTGCAGCAGTTCCTTATCGACAAAGGCAGATCACCTCTCTGCCTCAAAAATGTGAGAGGCTGCTTCCCGGTCTGACATGCATTCCACAAAAAAGTGTGGATGAAACGCTTTCTTTTTACTGGGTGGCTCTGGGCATTGGATGTCAAACTGGAGATGCCTGACCCTAGGGTTTGTCTTCTTGTAGTTGCAGGCTTTTTGGGTTAGCACTGTTATCACTAAATTCAAGACCATGACGCGTTATGTTTGTGCATAAAAAATGAAATAAGTAAACTTTTGTGTATTCTATACAGCTTTGATGAAACAAATCAGGGAAGTTACCACGTGTCACAATCTCATGAAACTGTTTGAGATATTTGGGGTTTTCTGATAGGCATACCTTATATTTCAAATTATTGATATACCAGTCTTTTCACGGCCATTGTAGTTCAATATATCCATGATTGACTGCAGTATTTGGCACAAATGGGTTGATTATTGCTGGTGAAAATGATGACCAAACTTTGCTATTTCGAACTTTGTGCCGACAGCAAGTATTTCAAAGGTATTTTTAATGTTTAGGCCATTGTGCTGCAGAAAAAGCTATCGAAGCTTGCTAGATGAACACTTCAGAATGCAATGTAGTTCTTTACCGATGAACAGTTAACTTCACCCGAACAGGTGCTGTCAAAATAGATGGCGTTGCAGTGAGCTGGTTTGGAACTTCGGGCTAATGTCGCCACCTGAATCTCATTCTTGCAACTTTCCTGGCTTACCAAACCTCCTATAGTTCTAAGAGTGGCTGCTTCACTGTTGCTGAAGCACAATCAATAATACAGTCAAGTGTCAACATAGCGAGCATGAATATAACAAATTAGTGGATATAGCAAAATAAGCCCAGAAAGCTTATTGCTAATGTCAGCATGTAATGAATACATGCTTATAATGAAAGTCGGATATAAAGAAGGTGTCCTTTGGATTGGATGTGAGTTTGTTACAGTAAGGCTTGGCTGTAATAATGCTTTAGTGTCCCTTAAATCAATTACTTTGGCCTGCACACAGGTTAAAGTAACGAATAATGCCACTTTATTCTTTCCCACATTCACATGCGCAACTGCTTCGTATCACTGTTCGCCGCTTGACAGATAATGATATGCTCATATTTTTCCTGTTTCATTTCTAGAGTTTCCCTTTGGTGATGCATGTTTTCACTTATCTTTTGGTGTCTTTCAACGCAGTATGGAGACATTCTCTGAGACGGCTCGGCGGATGCTGATGGAGTTTCGATGCCTACTCCAAAGGACACCAGCTGCCGTCACCAATAGCCGACATTTACAGCTTCTCGCGATCAACATGTTCACTGTTGCAAACACCTGTCTAAAAGGTGAGCTTTGTTGCCAAGTATTTAGGTTTTGTGTGTGCACTCTCGCTCGGCGTTGACAACTGCAGTTTTATTAATTGACCAAGATTTACTCGTTTGTGCTAATGAAAAGCCACTGCTAATTTGCCTTAGAAGCATGAGCTGCATACTAATAAAGCTTGACTGTCTTGATGAGCCAGTAAGGTAACTAGATGAATACTAGTTACCTCCTGTTGCAAAGCAGTGCTTCCGCTATGCCTTGTGCAACTCGTTGTAAAGTGCGCTTGTTGCCGAGCTTGTCTGCAGTTTTCTCTCTTTTTTTCAGCCTTATTTTAACTGATATTTTATCTTGCTTGGCTGTACACTATGGGGTATCTGTATACGTTGATTTTTGCCATAGGGTAAATGGGACTTTGGCAAAGGCCTCATTACGCCCAGTCCGGCAGTACAAGTGCTCACCATGGTCAACACTGTATTGCCATTCTACCATTAGATGAAGATGTTTAAAGTTCCCAAGAATGAAACAGACACAAAAACAAAAGAAAATGATAAAGAAGAATGCATTGTCATGTCTAAGGATAAAGAGGAACAGAGAATGGAAGAACCACAGTGCTAACACTACTGTACTGTATAAGCTGGTTGTATATAGGGCCTGCTTGTTTTGTTTGCTGGCGGGTTTTCCCACTCTCAAACATATTTCCTGCGGCGCCAAAAGAATCTTCGCACGTTGCTGTTGTGTTGGTCACGGTACCGTGTAGCACTGGACTCTTCGTGCAAACCCACAAATCAGCAACATTTATAGAGCGTTCCTCAGTTCTGGGGCCTTACATTGCTATGGTTCATGTAATCCTATTTTTCCCTCTATCATGCTCGTGCCTGACAGCAGCAAAAAAATTGGAATGCTTGAGCCATGGAAAAAACGTGACAAGAGTTCATTGAGAGAATAATTATTACTAAGTCTGCTCTGGGAGCAACAAACTTGCAACGTTTGCCACTGGGCATTATTCTTGGTCATTATTTATCACCTTTTCTTTGCACAGATTCTTCTTATGCAATGGAACCAACGTGCCTTACTTACTTTCCCATCCATGTGTCCAGATCGCAGCATGGACCCAGACTGCCGTTCGCTGCTCCAGGAGCAGAGCCTGCAGGTGGCACTTGCCCACGTGGCCATTGTTTTGGAACGTGCCACACAGCTGCTGCAGCAGAGCTCGTCCTCCCCGTCGTCCTCATCCTCGTCCTCACCTGGTGCGCCCTCCTCCTCCTTTTCACGGGTCTCCCTTTCAGACGAGGTGGCTGAGCTGCTGCCCACTCTGAAGCTGTGGACGGACTGGATGTCCTGCCAGAAACGGCTCTGGATTCCTCCACCTACGCCGTGCGACTACAACACTAGGTATGTGCCACTTGTTGCTGTTTGCATGCTTTGTTCACGTTGGTCGTCGTCGTGTATAATCAAGCCTCAATACAGTTGAACCCATTTATCAGTACATTATATGTGGACTCATTCTTCAATATGCACCAAAATTAACCATGCTGAAACTGGCATTGGCAGTTACGATTTGGCACCACTTTGGCCTATTCGTTTACAGGACTTTGCATGCAGGTTCATCTCATGGAACCACAGTTGGGGATGCGATTATTGTGAGATAGGGGAAGGAATCCTAATTCTGAAAAGCAAAGTTGGGGGTGCATTTATTATGTGTATTCATTGTGCGTGTAAATACAATATGTAGCTTGTTCATAACTTCTGTAAGCTTAAACCTTAAAGTCTTGTAACTAGCTGTATAGCACTAATTATCTGTTAATCTTATAAATGAGTGTTGCGAGCCAGTCAGTGCCCAAAGCTTGTCTACTTATAGAAAACTTGAGCGCAGCATTAGTTTGGAGATATTTTGCACCAAAATCTAATGCACATTGCATTAGTGTTCCACATAATTCTGTGCTGCAGTATGCAAGGAAGGTTTTCAGGGAGAGCAGTAAGTGGACCATTAAATTTAATGCACTTCAACAAGGGTGAAGTCTTGGGCCTGGTGCTAGCCTTTAGATTTCTTCTATAAGTTGACATATCTTGAGCATCGACTGCTTTTTATACTGCATGCTCAAATGAATTAATAAATGGTTTTTAGTGAAACTCAAGTAAGAGCTTACTGGTTTCTGATGTCCATGACTGCTTTGAATTTTGGCCAGTAAAATTTGTAATGTCAAATCTTTTTTATATTTATACAATCAGAGAAAACTATTGCAACTATTGGTATCAATTTGTTGGTATGCTGGAAACTGAATGCTATCGCTTCTTTTTCTTTTCCTTCTATGACCTCAGTGTGAAAGGGAATGTTTGGACAACACTGGCAGACCTTCTGACAGTCCTGCGAAGGTTGAACCTGGGTGACATCAAGTTCTTCAAGGAGCCCGGAGAAGGTAATAATTTATCTGGCTTGCCATTTTATCTGTTGGTAGGTAGGCCCGTGCAGAACCTAAAATAATTGGTTTAGTTGTTTAGCCAGGTCATTTTTGTGAATGCTCAAATTCTGCCACGTTCTCATTTGGAACTGATTGGAAAGGGTAGGGTGTAAATGGTCTTTAACCCTTTAATGGTCACGTTTTTGTAGAGAAATGCATCCCCCCGCGGTCACAGTTTTTATTCCATATTTAGATTGTTCAGGTTAACTTATTTAATAAAAAAAGAAACAAGTGAATAGGTAATTTCTAAGTGGCAATAAAGTGACAAGAAATTTTATTAATGTGTGCAGTTTATGTTTTGTACTGTTTTCATACTCACTGATGTACTCACTCCTGCTTGGGCCCAGAAAGGGTCTGCAGTATATGTAAATAAATAAATAAATTATACATGGTGTATTATTCAGTACATAATTCTTTACAACTGTGATAAGATTCACACAATCTTTTTATATGCTGTGATAGGAGTGCTGCGCCAATTGCACCAAACTGATTTCCATGGAGGAAATCCTGCTACATGCTGTGCGAAATTGTCGTTTATAACAGGAACTGCGCCAGGCCTGTGCCGACCCACACCTACTCCGAATTCAGAATACATATTTTGCGTGCACGAGAAGGTGCCGCGCATCAAGCCCCCCTTCTTCGTGACTCACCCTCACACGCTTTCCATCATAGCTACAGCATATAGCCCTAACCATGTTTCAGTTTAGTGAAGTTCAGTTTATTTCTATTATACAGCAGACACCGTCGATGTATTCTATAGTATTCTAGTCCCTATAGTGCCATCACATGTGTCCCGTCCACATTCGCAGCCCCAGCTGGCGCTTTTAGTCTTCTGTTCTATTTTTGGGGGGTTGGGGGGGTCGAAGCCATGATTGATGAGGTACTTGGTAGTGTGGAACTCCATATTAATTTTGACTACCTGGGCTTCTTTGGCATGCACCCAATGCACATTCTTGCATTTCGCCCCCATCAAAATACTATGCACGAGAGTAGGCCTATCTCGCTGACCACCGCAATAACAACGATCGACCGCGGCTGCAATCTGGCCTCAGCTCGTCGTAGTGCGCTTGTTTTTGACAACATGAGTAACGAGGGCTTAAATGAACATGTTTTTGTTTTGTTTTTGTTTTTTTCGATTTTGTCGGTGTGAATTTTTCTGCTGCAAAAGCTTATATTTCTGCTCTAAACTGCGATTTTTCCTGCTCCAAAAGCTGCTCCCAAAGGCCAAGTGCCGCTTCCACCACTGTAAAAGTTTTAAATAAGTTTGACACGACTGGGGTCCGTACAGTCGAACCCGAATACAGTTAAAGCTCGATATAATGAACTTTGATATAACCAAATTGTCGATATAACGAACTGTTTAACTTCTTGTCCATAGAACACCATGTATTTAGAACCTCAATATAACGAAGTGTGTCTGTATTTGATTTCAACATAACGAAATTTCATTGCCACCACAAAGGAACGCTGAGACATTAAGGGGGGAAGCGGGGATCAGATCGCGATTTTCGCGAAAAAAATCGATTTTTGAAAAGTACGCTTTTCAGAATCTACAGCATCATTTCTATCTTGTACTGAAATATTTCACCGAAAAACAAACTCTAAGCACTTAAAATAAATATATTTGTCGGTGCCGGCGTCCACAAATCCGCCCGAAATCGCGAAAAAGCCGCGAAGTTCAACGCGCGACTGCTCGGCTTTCCCGCCACGGAGCGCCGCCATTTTGGTATCGTTGGAAAGCCCGACTCTTTGACTCTTTGTCCCAGCCCTTCCCTTCCTTCCCTGCCAGCCAGCAAGCGCACAAAAAAAGAAAAACAGGAGAGTGGCAGCACGGAGCAGCCAATGGCTGCCGCGCCCCGATTGGCTCTGCGCCGCGGCTCGTTGTAAGGCGCCTCCTCATTGGTCGACGCCGCGCCATAATGGCGGCCGAGGCAAGGAGCGCAAGGAGCGTCTGCTTTTGTCCGCTGCTGGGAAGCCTTTCTGGACTTTCCTTCTCTTGTGTTTCGAGGACGTCGGCCACGTGCAATGGATCCGCGCACGTTCGAAAAGAAGTACCGGACGAAGCATGCCTACGGGAAGCGGAAACGCAAGCCCGTCACAGCAAGGAAGAAGCGGCGATTGTCAGCAGGTGGTTCGGCCGAGCCGAGCGTCCGTTCAGAATCGGCGGAGTACGCGCCCAACGTGCTGTGCGATCTCTCGCCCAACGTGCTGCGGGATCTTGCGCAGAGTCGAGCACCAGCCAGCGATAGTGAGACGAACCATGATCTTTTGCCGTCGAAGCGCGGGCGCAGTGTTACTTCACCGGTGACGATCGACATGCCAGTGAGTCTCGCCGTACGCGAGCGTCCCGTCGCAAGTTCGTCCAGCACAGATTACGGAGTGAGCTTGCAGCGGTCATCGCCGCCCGACTGCAGAGCATCGGAGACGCGCTTCCGCGGTGTGTCGTTCAACGCCGAGATGTCTCCGCAGCCAACAACCGCCAGTGAAGGCAGTCCCATGCCATCGACGAGTTCCGGCGCTTCGACGGAGCTGCAACGCGGGCGCACGCTCGCTGCCGCGGATGCGCCGGCGGCCGACCTTGCCGCTCATCGCAGTGTTGACTGTTCGCCCAGTGAGCCACTAGGTGGAAAGGGGGGCCTGACACAGCAGCTCATCAAAAAACTGACAAACTACTATGGCCTTGCTCTGCAGAACCACTCGGAAGTCGAGGAAATGCAAAGGGCAGTAATGGCAACGTACTACCACATCACATCAACAGATGATGAGCCCCATCATGAGCTGTGTCCCCCTGGCCCCCTTAGCTGGTGCAACCACCGGTCAGCTGAGGCAGAAGGGCAGCCAGCACCAGCTCACAAGTACAAGCTTTCAGCTAAAGTTGCTGAAGCACTCCTGCCTGTGTACCAGCGCCTCTCAGACCCTCAGTTGCTGGCCCGGTGCAGAGGAGGCAAAACTCAAAACGCGGCTGAGAGTCTCCATTCAGTGATATGGTCACTAGTATCAAAAGACCAGCATGCCTCACTGTTTGCTGTGGAAACAGCAGTGCACGAGGCAATTTCAAAGTACAACTCGGGCAGTCTGAAAGCTTATTCAGACCTGTGCACAACATTGGGCCTGCGCCCTGGTGCCCTCTCTCTTCAGCGGGCTGTCGAGAAAGACTCCCAGCGAATGAAGAAGGCACACAAAGTCCATCTCCTGAAAGGACAGAGGGCTAAGAAGTCACCTGCTGCCAAGGACACCAAATTCTACAATGCAGGAGCATTCTAGACAGTGTGTGCCAGTATGGAACTTTGAGGCTTGTTTTCTCAAAAGTTTGTTTTGAGCTTATCACCTCGCTCGTGGAAAGCATAGCACGGCAATGGGAGCACGGATTTTAATCCTGTTTGTTTTGCTGCAATTGGTGAAGTGTGCCTTATGTCAAGACAGTCTCAGATTTACCATTTAGGCTCACCATTTTTTTATTACACAATAATTGGAGCATGATACATTCTAAACATAAAGAGAAGGTGCATACTATATCGTTTAGAAGAAGAGCAGAGAAATTTAAAAAGAAATTAAGAGAATCTTGACTTAGACTATACTTCTTAGTAACTATTAAAAACATTTACAGACCCATAACCCATTTTGCTGTCACGCTAGGCTTTCCACGAGCAAGCAACATGTGAGCAATATATAAATAATGATAAAATAAAAACTACTGAAGATATGATTGTGAAACTTTGCAGCTGTCTGTCTGATGCTATTTCGAACCTGTATGCCAAATTTCATCACTCTAAGATAAAAAATGAAAAAGTTAGTTCCGATCCCCTCATCCCCCCTTAAATGGAAACTCCCTGCAGACGCAGATAGTCAAACGAGTTAATTACAAGCGGCTGCTTGCAAACGCGCCTGTCAAATCGTGCACCAAGCGACAAGAGGGACTGCTGAAGTGGAGCCGTGTCATGCTCCGCATAAAGTCCAAGTTCAATAAGATCCTATCACGCCCCGTGCACCGTGTGCTTCAGGTGGGAGTGAAAGTGTGCAAGACTGAGACGAGAAAGATGGTGGCTTCATGAGTGCCGCCTTCCCACGCGAGCAAAGGGAAAGGGGAGGGGGTGAGCTCGTAGTAATGCATTCAAGCATGTGCGAGGGGGGCGGATTGGGGGTTAAGTTGGTGCGCGTCTCGGTCATGGCTGTACATAGCTGTAAGCGTGGCTGAGCACATACGCAGCCGCACACCCTGCTTTAGAAGTAATCTGCCGCATGTGCAAAGAGTGCGCTTGCCGACACTGCGTGGCATCATGTAAGCTGTCTTCCCGTGCATTTAGTATTGGAGGTTGCGTAATCTCGAGTTTCGGGGACTCGTTGGAGCTAGAGGCAGACGAAACACTAGCTCCCTGCTGCTGGCGCTTTTCCTGATAGTGTCGTCCCAGTGCGGGCAACGCTACCAGCTGCGGGGGCGGAGGGCACGTGAAAGCATGGCCGGCTTCACTTAATTTGTACCGCCGATGTGAAGATATCGTTGATGCGGCATGAAACCGTATCATTCATCACGGGCTCCCAAAAATATCTGATTGTTTTCTGATTCAAATTTGCCTTTTTAAATTGCCCGATAATTCGGATAATTCTGCGGTGCCGTTTTGTGTAAGAAAAATCGATCGGTGACTATATAAAAGGCTGAATTTCAATACAATGGAATTTCGATATAACAAAGCAAGTTGCTGATTTTACCGACTTCGTTATATCGATGGTTTAAAACTGACATATAACAAATTATTGGGTAAAATGAACAGCAGTAAAATCCTTCTGAAAATTTTTGTATAAAATTTTTATCTTTTATGTATAATTACCTATATATCAAACTTTCTTGTGATCCCCTTCAGATTCAGTATATCCAGGTACGGCTGTATTTTGTAACATTTTTTCATCTTTATCAAGTTTTGCATTGAGAAGCTGATTCTAGCAAAGACAGCGGTACGGCGTCCTTCAAGGTTCATACAAACCAACAGTGAAAGTCGTGGAATTGAATAAGTCGCAGTTTCGTCCCAAAAACGAAGCATTGAGGGCGATAGCAAAGTGTTAAAAACTACATGAAATAAGGTTTGTAGTTTTATTGGTTGTATAAATGCAGTAAACATATGCTTGCTAATTAAATTAACAAGCATGGTGTGACATGCGCACAGGCAAACATGAACAGTTCTCACTCACCTACCTTGATCATTCGCTGTTATAATGCTGGCATGATGAAGAGTGCTGGCAGCAAGAAGTGAACACTTCATGCTATCTCTTGCTTCAGCGCATCTCAGAAACTTAGGTTATGTGACCTTCAACTCTAGACGCAAAGGAAGACAATACTCATGAAGTAATCAGCTTTCGTGGCTTCTCTTTAAACATTGCATCCACCGCAAATACCACGATACAGTAGATGTGCTGAGCTGTGCAAACAGCCCTGTGCGCCATGCTTAATCACATGACGCCCCAGTAGTGGGTGCAGGTGAAGATGGCGTGCATCGATACACCATTTTTCTGCCTCACTCATGCACGCTTTACCTTGCACCCAGAGCGTGTGGTGCGGGGCGTGACATTATCACGCTTGGACTTTATATACGGAATATCACTGACAGCAACGGTGATAATTTGCCTGGAGTATTTATGTAATGGCTATTGCAGTAAAATGAAGTGTTATGGTCAGAGAATACAGCCCCAGAGATGCGTGCTCACAGTGAAAGCTATAAATGTCGTTCGAGTGCCTGCATTCAAACTCAGTGGTATACAAGCATTATAAAAACAAAAGCGAGTGAGAAACCTGCCGCCATCGATTGTTTCATCACTAGACGAGATTCTGTCAGCTGTAGTGTGTCTCACAGAAAAAGAGGCATGCAGAGCAGTATCGCTGGCTTGCAAGCACCTGCGTGTAAACAAAGTAATCTCATGCCTGTGGGAGAGCCATGCAGGCTGGCATCTCTTACTGACACTATCAAAGATGAGAAACGAGATAGTAATCAGTTTGCACAATAGCTGTAACTTAAAACAACACATGTGACATTGTCAAATATAAAGTGCTCAAGTGCAGACGTGAGCACATCGCTGTAAGCTATCCGAAGGGGGAATACTGTAGAAGGGCATTAACTTGCATCTCGCGGTACCAGAAAAAAGATTGTCGGAAATATCTGAATGCTGAATTAACGAATAAACAGCAAAAACAGCATTGAAATCAAGCTGGAGCAGCATCTTTTTATTTGATGAAGTACCGCGTTTTGGACGTCTGCCTTTTTGCTCAAATCCCAGCTGACGTAACAAGTTTTCTGAGCCCTTATAATTGATCAGCAGTGCGCAAGCAAGAGATCCACGCAAAGGCGGATGCGCATTTAAACAGTCAGTCGCCCACCGAAACAAACCTTCCAGCTGAGAACAATCTGTGGTTTGCAGCCACTGTCTTGATGCATTAAGGTTTTCACCTTCAAAGGCTTGCAGGACGTGTTGTTTGTTTTTAATGCGTGTCCAATGTGCGTAGACTAACATGCATTTTTGCTGGGACCAAAATACCATTCTGAATTTCTGAATTAATGGGTGTCAAATTACTGAGTTTTTACTGTACTACTCCTAAACCACTGTGGTGGCAGCCACCATAGAGCGAAGTGAAAAATCAGTTCTGGTGGGAGCCTAGAAGCGGCAGCACATTAAGAAATTTTTTCTAGAAGACAAGGGAGATAGCAGCACCTCTAGGTTGACGCTAACCGGTGCTTTGTTCTGTAAAGATGGATTTTTTTTTTCAAGTGTTTTGTTGCCATCATACATCTACGTCCATGGCCATTTGGGACTTGTTTCCGCCACCATACATGTTAACCACACGGTTAAGCCAACCAAAGCCGAAAAAACGGCAAATTTGACCATTTCCAATGCCTACACAATAACATCCACATCTAGAAATTCAAGAGAAAGAATGTGACCAAAGGCCTTGTGTAGGTCCAGATCAAAACTGCAAAAACTGCTATGCAAGTCATCAAGTTGCCCAATGACATTTGGTTTTTGTAGTTGTTACTTTGAAAATGAAGCCATATCTTTTCTCTCATTGCTTTGCAGATCGTGAGCTGGTGACCTTACCTGAAGATGCCACCCTGACCAGCTTTGTTCCCTTACTGGGAGCCCCTCAGGAACCCTTCTACGTCCAAGTGCCATGCGATCGGGTGAGTTGCGGTGTGTCAGCCCCAATAAAGTTGGTCCCATTTGTGGGGCCCAATGTCTCAACTTGTACAAAAAATTGCCACTACAGTTGAACCCTGCTATAAGAAATACCAAGACAACAAAATTCTCGCTGCAACAAAATATTTTCCCATCCCCGGCAAGCGGTCATAGAATTCAATGCATTTCGCATCTCTCGACAATGAAACACCACTAGAGAGCAGTTTTGCCGGGACATTTGTCGACATGTCATTAGCCCACGTAAGACTAACAGAGTGCAAGAAAGTGCTCAATTACATTTGCTGTGCACTAAAACTGCATAGAATAGTGCTACTGTGATTGAAAACTTCTTCAAGTGTGCGGGTTTCAATGCCACAAAACTGACATCACAGGCCGATTCGGTGTTTTCAGATGAAGATTTCCCAAAGGCACAGATCATGCCAGTGCTGTTGGCCCAGTATTGTCATCGCTGACTGATGCGTGGGGTGAACTTTGTGTTGTCTACGACACTAGCAAAGCAGGCCTGGGACTCCGGGCTCCTTAACCTGGCTTTGTGTGCAGGCTGTTGCTTTGAGGAGTGATGACATGTTCCTAAATGAAACTGCATTAGTGCTTAAAGCTACTACTGAAATCGCTGCAGAAATGTTCTGCTAGTACTTGCTCTGCGCCTTTCCTGCTGTCCCCACCCACCTCACTTCATCATGTCTGTGAGTGTTCTTACAAAATTTAAAACTCTCAAGTTTGCAGCTACGTATACTTTTTCTAAGTTGTGTGTCTTATTGGTGCAGGAGCGAGCTCGTAACTACCTGCGAATCAGCCGGATCCAGTTCTTTGGGGACTACCTGTGTGGCATCTCACCACCCTACCTGGAGTTCAATGTGGAACGCAAACGCTTTGTTTCACTTATCGCTGTCTTGGACACAGAGTCTGACTCCGAGAAAGACCTGACTTACGATTCGGTAAGTGTTTCGAGCACTGGTTCCTAATGGCCCCCTGTGGATCACTGGCATTCATTATATTGTGGTGTGCAGTTGTGATGGAAGATTATGTTCACATTGGCAGACCTCATTTCTTCTTGAAGCTGTGTTACTGGCCTACTATATACCTGAAACATACACCCTTTGCCAGGAAAGTTCCAGGGCTGAATTCTATTTCTTTTTTTTTTTCAATATTAAAGCTCAAGAAATTGGTGTAGCTGAGCGATCTTGTATGCGCTCAGAGTAGACATAACCTTGAATGGTTTTTCATGTAAATTCGCTAGGCAGGAGAGCTGTGTTTAGCAGACTACTGTTTTCCTTGTGGGCACTTTTAGTTTGACATCGCTCAAGTGACTTGACAGACACAAATTCCCAGCGGAGAGTTAATATCAAAGTGCGGTGAACGTGTGAATGCCTGTTGCAAGTTCAAATGGTGGAACTATCTTTACATCGTAATATATAGGCACAGGCAAAGCCAGTGTGTTAAAAATGTAATTAAAATAGTTGGGTAATTTTTATCCCAAGTGCCACATTGATGCATGCACATAAATTCAATTAATACTGAGACCATATAGTCTACAGATGTCTGTTTCCCACTGTGCCAAAATTGCTCATTGCTGCACCAATTCAGGTTTTATTGTGATAGCAATTATAGGAATATTCCAGGTGAATTTTCGCTGTTGGCGTCAGTGGGATGTTCCATACATAATTAGCTCTATGTATGCGACACATTTATCTGTGCCCTATATGCAAGCTCGGTGCTATAATATTAAATTGCCAAAGTTGCTCAGATAAAGTATTGTGTTCGTGACTGAATTAATACTCAGAATTTTTTACAATTGCAGCATGCAAACAAATGTAATTAGACATTTCATTCACAGCCCATACCTTTTATCTTAAATCATCTCAGTCTATTAAAAAGTCCAAACCATTTTAGTGCTCACAATCTGAAAGGCATATAATTTCACTGGCAGTACTCTTCATGGGCAGCATGGTGGTGCTTGTGCAATGCAATTACAGGCCCCACATGTTATGTTAATGCTTTCAAGGGTGCCCAGAGTTTGGCGCACCCTCATATAGTTGCACTTGCATATAGTTAGAGGAGCATTTGAGGACTTCAAGCACAACATTGAACCTTGCTATCACTGGCAGGGTGTTGCCCATTGGGCAAAACTGCCAATTTTTCGTCTGTGCCGAAAGATCAAATTGCTGTTCCGCCACTGCGTCTCCCTCTTTTTGTTATTACTCACCAAGGTGACTCAATGGCTACAGCCTTCTACTTGCTCAGCACAAGGTCGTGGGTTCAATTTTTGGCAATATTTCTATGGGGGCGAAAGGCCTAAACACTCGTGTACTTTTCGATTTTGGTGTACGTTAAAAGAACCCCAAGTGCGCAATATTACTCTGTAACCACCACTACAGTGTCCCTCATAACCCTTTGTGCAGTTTCGAGGTGTTCAACTGCAGCCCCCCACCCCCCCACCCCCCCTGTTCCTTTGTGAGTTTGCTGGCAGTGTCTATCGAGGAGACTGAACAAATTAGGCGTTCTCCTGGGAGCATCTCAGTGTAGTTGTTCCATGCTCCTGGCCATCACTGTTATGTAGGAGCTGTTCACATGGTAATTTCGGAGACCCTTTATTCACCGTGACATAAGCGGCCAGTTGTGGGTGTCTAATGTCTCACACTTGTTGTGTAGGGATGTGGGGGAGTGGCAAATGCTGGCTCGACAAGTGCAATCTTGGCACGGTTGCAGTCTGACGACGAGCTGGAACTGGGCGACTCTCTGGACGACCAGGAGGCACCGCTCAAGTCCGGGGAGGAAGAGAACGAGATCCAGAGGTTGTGGACCAAAAAGGAGCAGTTACGCAAGGCAAAAGAGCAGCATGAACGCCAGCACGCCTGCGTACAAGTGAGTCAGGGGCGTCTTTCTGACATTTGTACTTGGTTGCACTGAATTAGTAGTTTTACAGGGAAAGCTTGTTATACTGAAGTTATATAAAATTAATATGCCAATATGACACAGAACATATGAAACTGAATATGAAGCAACATGAACAGCCAATATGAAATTCCTTCTTCATATCCTATATTCTCTGTAAGCATGTGACCAAACAAACAAAAAAGCACTTTGCTGTCAGGTCTATGTGGATAAAATGCAAGCATATATGGTGCTTCGGACAGACCAGCAAAGGTCTTCTGTGGATTCTAACGGCTCGTCAGTGGCTTGACATGCTTATACATGCCACGAGAACAACCCTAATTTACAGATGCTCTCGATGTGCTACTATGAAATTGGTACGGTCAGACAGGATTGACATGTTGGCTTGCCAGCTACAGGCCAGCCAAGCCATACTGTTGGCCCAAATGCCAGTGCCCTTCTAGAATGTGCCATTTCAAATTTCTTCTGCTGACTATTTAGCTGCCAAGTGAACAGATATTTGCTTCACTATAACCCATATTGACTCGTATCTTGCATTTTCGATTTCATTATAACAATAGAATACAGTAGAACCTCGTTGATACAATCACATTTTGTACGATTTCCCAGTGCCAACAACATTCACGATCAAGACCACAAAAAATGACCCAGTACAGTTACGTTTCCATTTTTTTTACCGTTTAATGCATTCCCGGAAAACAGAATCTTTCAGCACCAACGCTCATTACATCGCTTAACTGTGAGTGTTTGATACATTATGTGAAAAAAAAAAATGCAAGGTATTCGTGCAATCGAGAGGGGTAGGCACCTGCAGTGGCAGCTTACCCACAGTGCTTATCCACCTGCGTCACATAAAAATGCCGCCATGCATTCGGTTTCCTACTCTGGTACCAGCGATTGTCTTCGTGGGTCATTGCACATTGCCATTCACAGCTCTCGCTGCCAACCCGTTGCGATAATCATCTTCACCGATCTGTTAGACAGCGCATGTGGCATAGGAAGCACACTGCATGCTTTTAATGGGCAATAACCAAAAGGCACACTGTTCCCTACTGCAGGCAGCATGAAGTGAGCATTATGTTTTGTTCTGGCAGCATCGTGGCATCGTATTCCAGTGTTGCCTACTAGCTCAATTGTATTTTGGTTTCCCATCGCCATCCTAAAAAGATAACGAACATCTCGAGTTGCTCAAGCCCCATGAACTTGATCGTGCCTCAATGATCCTCGTCAAGTTGGCATGCCAGAACTTACCACCAAAATGCTCTGCCCGAAGCAGCTGCTGACCCAGGCAAGATTCGAGGAGCACCAACGTAAACTTTCTGAAGCCACAAAAACGACAGTGCAAGTCTTGCGTTGCTTGGGCCCCACAAGATCGGTGCGCATTGGCATCTCGTGATGCAACAATTCTCGAATTGTGTAGCTGTCGACTAACGTTCAGTTTGCCATTGGATCGTGGGTTTGCCCAGTTAGTACATTCTTTCTGGCATTTTTCTCTGAAACATATGAACAAGGTTCTAGTGTAGTACATTTCACAGGCTTTACGTATAACAAAGGATTTACGTATAACAAAGGAATCCAGAAATCAGCACCTCGCTTTTGAATTAGGCATTTACACGTAGCATGCTCTATACAAAACACTTGGCTTCAGATGACATGGATAAATGGACTGTGCATGCTTGCCGTTATTGTACAACACCTTATAAAGAGGGACATGTGTATTAGAGACAAAAAAAAATCCCGAAAAGATCACTATTTTGAAAATGGTATTTTCGGAATTTCCAACTATTATTCTACCACTTCTCCAAATTTTGCGTATTTTAAATCAGTATTGTAGCAGTAATATAAATTTTTGGCACCAGTGTGGGCTAAATATGAGCCAAAGTTTCCATAAAGAAGCGCTTTTCCCATGGCGCGTGACGGCCCCCGCAGTTGTTCGGTCACGCCGACCCATATATCGTTTGAAAGAGCAGTCTCTCATCTTCATTTTCCTGCCACCACCGGCTCCGTCCACACGTTGGCCGTGAAGAAATTCCACGTCAAAAAGAACATCCAACGCGTGGTGTAATTGGTCGACAAAGGCATGTGACCCTCTGCTAGCCATGCCATTGGCTAGATTGGTGTTGTCTGCATCACTCCGCGGCCGCTCCACACACGCCGTGCATGCCAATGAGGTTTCCCACGTTGACAGCGATGCCAACCTCAACTCCGAAGTTTGCTACGAAGTTCAATTTTAGAAAAAAGAAGGGAAGAGGAAGTCAGCATATGACGTCAAGAAACAACACTCCGCCGCACCGCTTCCTGATGACATCGATAAGGCGCGTTTATAGTCCAACGTTATCGGTGCACGAGCGAGCGTCGCTCGATGCGGGGCTTGTCGGATTCTGGTGGCTTCGTCTTGTTACGCTGGCTGCACCAGTGTGTCGAACCATTTGTCTAACGATAAACGTTATCGTTCTCGCCAACGTGACGTAACGTGTGCGTGTGCTCACGCTGCGTCGGACTCTAGTTAGCCTGCCCGCTCCCGCAGTCAAGCAACGCCGGAGATCCCGATGGCGTGTTAGGTCTAGTCCCCCGAAGCACTCCTGATAACGGCCGCGTTTCATCCACATTTTGGCTCGACGCTACTATTCTGTAGCCGGAATTTTTGCGGCGTATTGACAGTGAAGCTCAAGGAAAGCTTTAAGCATTAGCGCCAACTCCTGCTACTGACCGAAAAACGAACTACTAGATCACGTTGATGACACTGCTGCCTGGACTAACGAAATGCTGGCTACGTCTACTGAGCATCCATCGGCTGAAAGCTTGCAGCGGGTGCTCAGAAGGCATCACCGCAGTGACACTAGCCAGACTACATTCCTGGAGGCTACTAATGCACTAAATAGCACTTGTATATATTTAAATATTTTGTGGTGTTATAAAAATAAGCTCATTTTGTTTTTTCAGGTTTTCTCAGAATCTCGTTTCTGATGTTTTTAGACTTGCCGAAGCGCTATCTCGGTCTTCAGTACACATAGAACCATAAGTTTAACAGCGGCATGTAGCCACATGTGTTTACTACACAATGCTAGGAGCAGATCTCCTAATTTCGCTTTTGTAAATTTTAAAATCTGGGCCATACGATTGCCATGTGTGGAGATCGAACTTCAAATTGCTGTAAAATTGCTAATACCTGCAATATAAAAAAACTAGACCTACAGTTGTGTTGCTTACACTTTGTTATATCCAGCCATACGTCTATAAAGATTATGGCTGATACTCTTCTTACAGTTCAAATAAACAATAGCTGATTAATTTTAATTATATCTGGAACCACTCAGTCAATTTAATAAGTAATTATATTTTTGAGATCAGCATGAAAAACTGTCTGGGTGAGAATTTTTATTAAATTGACTGAAAAAATAAAAACAAAGGTTCTAAACCTCTCTTCCCCCCTTAACCCTTTCGCTGTCGGACCTTCCTGGCCGTAACGCACCCCCAGTGTCGGCTTGGTTTCAGGGAACGAGCATAACAGGGAATGAACATAGCAGTTTATTTTTGATTATGATTGGTATACAAATAACATAGTCAATGCAATATGCACATTTCAATGTTCTGCAGCTGTTATTAGTAAACATCATCATCATCAGCCTGACTATAACATCCGTTCAACATCCGAATCTGACGATGCGGAACTCATCTCTTCATCGCGTTAGACGCTGTCCAAGTCCAAATCCGAGCTCGGCTCGTATTCTGAATCGTAAGAGCCACCGCTCCAATGAAGGTCTCGCGCCGCTCAGCTATCCGAAAGTAACCGCGCGCAGGGAGGATGCGCTTTCAGTCGCCCGCGCAACGGAGATAAATGGGACGTTGCGTGATCAAGAAGAGGGAGATGGAAAAAGGCTAAAACAAAGTTCGAAGGGCTTTACGTTTACTGCTGCAAGTCGGAAGCGAGGGTGCGGCAAGAGAGCGAAAGCAGCAATCGAGTCACCCTTTTCGAAGAGGCAACGGCGACGCGTGCGCCTGAACTTGACGCGCCGTAGCAGACGCACCAACAGAAGAAAAATAAAAACCTTCAAACCGGCGGAGATGGCAGAACAACCCTTGAACCCATAACCACACGCGCGCGACGCATGATCCAACGAATGCGGAGCCACCGCGCCACTCGGCAAAAAGAGAGGAGGGCGTGGCAGTCGCACCGTACTCTTCAATACATGTATTAACACAGGTCGGGGCGAAAATACGAACTTGTAGGAAGAGTCAACAGATGGCGTGGCCACGTCCGGGAGCGCCAGCTTTGCGCTCAGGCGCGAAATTTTGAACGCGCGATAGAGAACGTACCGGTACGTCAGTGACACTGTCGGGGGGGAGCGCGATGACGTACCGGTACGTCCGTGACAGTGAAAGGGTTAAAGGGACTCTAAAGGCAAATACTAAGTCGACAAGGACTGTTTAAATACCATTCCAGAAACCTTGCAACGCTTGTTTTCGGGTCAAGAAAAGACTTAGTTTGCGAGTTAATTGCATCTGAAGGGTCCGAATACCTTTTCCAAATTGAAATTTCCCGCCACCCAGCCAGGGGAGTGGTGGCGTTGCATACACCACCACCACCCTTTGCTGCTGTCGGTGAGTGAAACAGCATCCGACAGATGGCAGTACCAAGCCAAGACGGAGCGGTGGATTCGCTGCTGCAGCTGCTTTTTGGTCAAGAGGCGTATGCCGTTCCGGCATCTCGCGACATCACATGGAAGTAGAACTCTCTGCTACTTGCATTTTGTGCGAATATGTGAGCCAGCAAAACCAGGGCAGCACTAAGTGATAACGAAACTAATGAAAAGCGAAAGTGTGGGCGGCGCAGAGTCGAGCGACAACAAAACCTCTCGACCGCCTGCGTCATTGTCAAGGGTAATTTCGATGAGTTCATTTTTTCTAAAAATGAAATAGAACTGGACAAGTAGCATTTTATTTTGTGTTATAATGCAAGGATGTATTTTGCAAAGAGTGGTTGAGTACTAGTGACAGAATTTAACTGAGGAATGCTTTCGTCATCGGGCAAGTGCTCAAATGTCCTGGGGTAGTCTCTAAACGCGATCAAGCGCGCGCGAGGAGGCGTAATGTGGGAGGAGTGGTGTAAGTTGGCACCCATCTCGATTTCTGGCGCGTCTGGCTCGGCCGTGGCTGCCCATGGCTGTAAGCGCAGCTGAGTACATACGAAGTCGTGCACCCTTTAGAGGTAATCTGCCGTATGTGCTAAGAGTGGGCGTGCCGAGTCAGCGTGGTAGCTGTCTTCCCGCGCGTTTAGTATTGGGGGTTGCGTAATCTCTAGTTTTGGTGACCTTTTGGAGCGAGAGGCAGACAAAGTTTCGCTCCCCACTGTAAGCACTTTGCCTGATTGCGGGGTCCCAGTGCGGGTGACGCTATCAGGTGTGGAGGCAGCATGTGCGCGAAAGCGTGGCTGGCTTCGCTTAAATCGTACCGCCGATGTGAAGGTTTCGTTGACGTACGTGGAATGAAACCGAATATTTGTCGCCGACTCCCAAATTTATCAAAATGAATTGTTTTCTCATGCAGATTCACTTTTTTACATTGCCTGATAATTCGGAAAATTCTGTGGCCCCTCTCCGTGTAAAAAAAATCCGTCGGCGACTGTACTTATTTGCATAAAAGTTCGAGTTTCAATACGATATTTCGATATAACGAATCAAATTGCCGATTTTACCGACTTCGCTATATCGAGGTTTAACTGTACAGTCGCCGACCATTTATTCGGACCTCACGGGGACTGCGGAAATGTCCGAATAAACAGGTGTCCGAAAAAGCAGATTAAGAAAAAAAATGAAATCCTTTATTTCCACGCACTTCTTCGGGCTCGGCCGTAGGCTTGAAGAAATCGTGAATGCGCCGCTGCACGCTGTTCCGTTTACACGCAATCAGATAAGCCTGAATCTCAGAGAAGGTTGTATGGTCACTATAGACAGCTGAAAGCAGTCACTGCTTGTACACGTTCCGCATGCGACAACAGCTTAGCACATGGTGCGTCATCTTTCGACTCGGAGTCATCGTCCGGCGGTGCAACAGAAACCTGACGAATGGTCGAGTTCTGCGCATGTCAGTACAGCAGTGTCAGCACCTGTGAAACTGTCAAATGAGACGGTGTCCGGAATCGCAATGCAACCACTGCGCACGTCTTGGCAGAACATTTTCCGCGCCAGTAGGGAGCACATCGGAAGGCAACAAATCTTAGGCCTCCCGGCACCCGCTTGCCAGCATTCCCCAGCGCAGTCTGCACGAGCACTGACGGTGCCATTAGACACTTGACGCGATGTTTTCGTATGCCGCGTCGGAACACCGGAACCTCGATACAGCACACAAAGCAAACACCAGTCGCACAAACGAAAAACGTGGCCTACTCGCAGCGTCGTGCACGAAGAAACAAACAAATCAGCTGCTGGATTGTCTTGACACGGCTTACTAAGCTGAAACCGGAACTGCTGTAGAGCCACTCTATCGAACCAGGCAGAAACGATGATGATGAGCGGAAATTTGCAGCAGCGCCACTTCGTGGGGCAGCAAGGAGGCTCTGTTCAAAACAAAAATGGCGTTCAGCAAGTTGAACCATGCACCGGTCAGAGTCAGTGCATGGTGCTCTCGATCGAGTTGGCTCAAGGAGTGTCCGAAAAATCGGACGAGAGGTTGCAAGGTGTCCGAACTTTCGGCAGTTGTTATACATTATGGTCTGTGGGGAGAATGGCGGTGCCGCGAAGCAGACCGAATAATCGAGCATGTCCGAATTTTTGGAGTCCGGAAAATCAGTCGGCGACTGTATTTCAGTGCTGCAAGCCCATGATTTCGGTAGGTAAGGGCCACTGCCAAGAGAGAGACTCTCACCACTTGCCCTGTCTAGCCTCCACAAACGAAATTCCTTCCCTACGATCCCCCATACCGAAGCTCGAGGACCGCGTGACGCATACGTCACGGGCCTCGCTTTCTTTTTGCATGGCGCACTTCCGCTGACGGCATCACACGCAAGCTGTTGCGTTTGTCTCGTTTCACGCAGCACACGATTTGGCCGCTGTACACTAAACACCTGACACGGTATAAGTCAGTCCTGACAAAACGGAAGTACATCTCTGTTGCTGCGAGGCAAAGTAAAACAAGAACATGCAGACATTCAGTTTGTGTGTTTTATTATTTCGGTAAACTTTATTTCGTCTATTGAAGCAACAGGTTACCAAATAACAGATTTGGCTTGAATAATTGCTGAAATCACGTGCCACTGTGAGCGGCGTAACAGCACTGCCACGTACGCAAGTGCACTTTGTCGACTCTTCGGCTGGGAGGGCGGCGCCCATGAGGAGAAGGGAAAATGGCGTTCAGTTTGAAATTTCAGCTCTTTTTGCAGTGCGTAGTGATGTAAAACTTAGCAGACGCGATCGTTAGCGTGCCTTGTATGCACGGCGCTTGTCAGCTCAAAATGACCAGACCTAGTGAGGGGCCCTTCAAGGCCCATTCAATCTCTCGGCAATTTCAGCAAGTGTTGTGCTTCACTATTTGTAAATTGTAAAGCTGGTGCAGCAATTCACCACCTACACATCGCCACTCATTACACATAATTGCATGTTTAGAACAAGATAAGTTAATGGCATTCCTTGCACTCACGAAAAACTTAGTGCTGGCTTATGTAGGTTGTGCCAAGCTCAGCGTGCATGTGAATGGAACTAATGGGGAATAGTCTAAAACTTGCAAGATGATTGGAATGGACTTCTAGCTCATAGGCCTGCGAGTCATATCAGTTTAGGGGACATCACGTCATGTGACATGCTGGCCTACATACTATAATTTAAGAGCTAGTGCATACATCCCACAGGTTAGAATTTGTTAAATAATATGAGTCATGGCTGGTTGATCCTGTACATGAACCTGTAGCTTGCGACCAGGTATGGCCTATCTTTAAGTACAAGTACAAATGCCATAGCATGCTCATTTGCTTTAGCTGCCATCCAGGCACGCACTGGCATTTCAAATGCTGAGGTCCAATAAGCCATGCTGTAGTCGCCTTGCAAGGCTGTTAGTTAGCACAGCTGTTAGTTGCATACTCACATGGGGAATGAACAATTGCCATCAAAAATTTGTTTTGTGTGTGTTTTGAAAAAAGGTTTATTTCCGAGCAGTTTATCCCCGCAGCCACCAAAAATGTGAAATACTATGCTGTTCGCATATACCTGCACATGTTCAAAAAACCCGAAGCGTGGGTTCCGAGGCTGCATGTCTGGGTTGGTGAAGTATTTGACTTTTCCTCGGATCCCATGGTCGATAAACTTTTGGAGTCAACTACAACCGTGAGTGAAATAGCGAGACTACATCTCGCAAGAAAAGGACTGTATTTTGCTGTCGAGATATGTAACATGCAAATGGAACATGTTACCTGAACAATAAATAACCTCCTGTATTTTCTCGATACTGGCCTAATCAAGCTTAGAACCTGGTGGTTATAGAGGGGACCATTTTCCCAGCAGGTAGTCACAGTTCATGGAGCACGGTTAGGGCAACATCGATTTATTTATAATGCATGTAGCCGTTTCTGGCCCTGAAGCCATGGATTGAGATAGTACACAGAGTGACAGGGTTGGAATGACTCGGAAAATGGCACTGCTACGGTTAGGAGCAGCTGAGCAGGCATTGCAAAGATAGAGGAGGCTGTGCCTGCAATTTGTTGCATGAAGGCTGTGCTGAACCCTTGAAATTGGAGCAGACATGAAGTTTACAACTCTTCATTTATTTTCTCTCTATCTCTCCCGCCTTCTTTCTTTTATTGCAATAGCAATTATAAGCAATTATATGGGCATTATAGGTGCATTTCTGCTGTCGCCGTGATGTTTCGTATAAAATCCAAGGGCAATAACATCATTGCCATACGCCGTATGCTGTATGTGCGAGTGAAAGTGTTGCGAGAGTGAGCATACAATGGCTGCCCAATCGCAAGCGCTCAATATCGCGCGCGCAAGTGAAGAAGGCAGGGAGGAAGCGCGTCGTGTTCTGCTGCGCGCAAAGCACCGGGAGTAAGGGGAGGGAGGGGCGGGTCACGTTTTACTGCGGCGGCTGCTGCTTTCAACCTCTATGTTGAAAGTGACCTGTGATGGAGACAGTGCACTGGGTGCTGATAGCTTCCTCTGGGCTGTGTTTTCGCTGCTTAATTCGCGTTGAAGCGAGAGGCAGCATGAAGGTCAATTTGCTCACTGCTGCTGTTGGGCTTTCTCACTCCAGCATTCTGACAGCGAGTTCCAGCGGTCACCGAGTGAGATGTGTTCACCTTTGCTTGTGCGCGCGTCACACCATGCTTGCTGATTTAGTTAGTGAACAAATGTTTACAAGTTTATACGGTCGATAAAAATACTATCTTTACTTTGTATAGCCGTCTACTAAATTGCTGTCGCAATCGATGCCTAGCATTTCGGGCGATACTGCAGATTTTCTTTCTTTCTTGCGTTAAGTGAAGGTCCTAGACTTCTGAACCCCACAGAAAAATACTGGCAAGCCTCGCAGCGCCCTAAATAATTTAATAGCTTTACCAAAGGCTGTTTCAGTTTCGTTCCCTAGGAGGTGTCTGTGTTGTGATGACGCGACGTAGAAGGTGGTCACGTGGGAGCAGAGTATCGCGACGTTTTGGCACTCGCTCCGGCTCACTCGATCGTCTGATGTGCACCGGTATGCACCGGGCATCATAGTGAGCACCAGCATACGAGGCAGCCGGAGGAAGTGCCGAAACGTCTCGATACCATGCTCCCACGTGACCACCTTCTGCGTCGCGGCATCACAACAGTCACTTCCTGGGGAACGAAACCGAAACTGCCTTTAGTAAAGCTATTAAATTATTTAGGGCGGTGCGAGGCTTGCAACTTTTCCCCTATGGTTTAAAGGTACTCGACCTTCATTTAACTAACAAAATAGAGAGTCGTGTGCTTTGCCAGCAAGGTATTGATTTTTCTTTTCTTGGGGGGGAGGGGGTAGAGAGAGTGGGGGCGGAAAGAGAGACCCGTAGAAGTTTGCTTACACGTGCACCTTTCTCTGAGAATGTTGAGGTTCCCTTGCATTGACCAATAACTGTGCCATTCAGAAATACAGGCCGAAGCATGTTTGCGCGCACAGACCACCAATTTGGCTTTCGACAGCCGAATTCTCGTCTTCGGTCGTCTTCATGTCACTGACCTTGCCTGGGGCCGCAGCGCGGTCAGTCCGCGAATTAATCCCCCACCGACTCGCATGCGTTGTCGCTCGTTTAGGTCGCGTGTCACCGATGTGTCTCCTACTCTCTCACGGCCCACAGTCACGTGAAAGCGTTAATCACCAACCGTTATGACCCTGTGCCACTGCCAAGGCACGTTTAGGCGAGGTCCTCGTAAAGGTGTGGCCCGTAGCCTTCCGTTCTCGGCTCTCCTCGCTGGAGTGTACGACCGGACAGGGCGCGCATCGGGAGACGTTCCCCGGCGGCTCCTTGGCGATATCATTAGCGGACTCCTTGGTCGACCCGGTCCGTGCGACAACGCGTGTTTGTTCGCCACGCGAAGAGCGAGAGCGCTGCTTTCGTGGGTCAGGTCTTTCCCAAACGAAACGGCGCTGCGCTCGAAAATAGAGAGAGCGCGAGACGACGTCGAGGTAGTAGTGCAGAGCGAGCCCCGTGTATTATACATATAACTGGAGCGTGTGCGTGCCAACCTCCTCCTGGAACCAGCCGCCGGGTGACGTAACGGCCGCCGATCTCTCGACCACGGAATAACGGCCTTTGCAAACCGTCCGTCTGCGCGGACGACCTTGCCCTCCGATCGGAGAGGAACGCATCCCGGCCGCGGCCGCGCCTCCCTTTTCGTGTGCGCCACCTTGCGCGCGCTCCGTCTAGCATGCGCGCCGGTTCGTCTTCCGATTTTCCGTACACGGAAATGCGGGGAGAGCAAACGAGCAGCGAGCAAGGTCACCGGCGCGCGCTTCTTCTTCTTCGCCGGCCGATCGCCCGTGTGTGTGTGTCCACTACTTCGGTTGTATGCGTGTCCGCGCGCACACACGCTGCAGGCTTCGTGCGTATCGCATTTATTGCCCGCAACCTCGCCGAGATGTCGGCTGACAGCGAAAAGAAAAAAAAAAAAAGGCTTCTCTAGCCCGTCTCGCCTTCGTCTGCCTCGTTTCGTCCATTGTTGCTCGCGCATGCTCGTCGATTGGCTTCGCCAATCTTAGCGCTGTACTACATATATGTGCGGGGCAGTGCCGAGCTTCAGAGATATTTCGCGCGTGAAGCAAAGCAAGCAAACGGGGTGGTCTATAAAACCGCTCACTTTACGGTGCTCGGGAACGAGAGGCCTCCGTGAGATCATTCATTATAATATGTATATAGGCGCCCGATGTTATACTGCGGCTCGTTCCTCCTCGGGGTCAGCGCAGGCTCACTGCATGCCGGCCGCGGCGTTACGTGAGGCGGCCGGACGACTCTATCTGGGCTTGTCTGCGTGTATCGCGAGACGCGCCTCTCTATCGCGGGTCGACGCCGGCCGCCCCGGCGCTCGAACAAACCGCTCCCACGCGCGCACTGTGGGCACGCTCTCACCCTCCGCGCTCGCGTTCGTATTACCTCTTGATCTTCTTGAGCATCCCTTTAGTATTGCGTGTTTTTCGTCAGTGCACCGCCCTCCCCTCGATCGTTTCTCTTCTTTGACTTCTGCTTTGGCAAATGTCGGGGCGCTCCTGCTTTCAGCCACGGAAATATAGCTGTCGAGACGTCCGTGGCAAGCGCGGAACTCATGCCATATGCGGTAATGCGCGGTCCTGGAGCACGTTGGAGCAGGCCGGTTGCCAGCCATAGGCTCCCCCACATTGTTCGCGGAATGGTGTGCGTTTGTGCGTGACCCGCGGATTCTGTGTATGTGCGGCCTTCCCCCGCGTTGCCTTTCATCCTGAGTTCCCTCCGGTATGTCCCTAGAGATGCATCTATCGCGCGCGTGCCTAACTATAAATTCCGATCGGGGTATATCAATCACCGCGAGCGACGTGGCTAGTCTCCTACTCATCATTCAGACGTCCGTGTTTCCTTTCCTTCTTTATTTCTTTTTTTTTCGTCCAAGTTAGTATCCTAGCGCAAGTGCATGCTGCCCGTTGGCGGATGGGAAGGGACTGGCGAAGCTACAACTCGCCGCTTGACCCGGGCACGATGATCCGGCGTGGCGCCGTTTCCGGTCTCGCTCGTGGCCGACAGGCAGACTGACTGACTGACGTACTCGCGAAACGCGCGAGGGCGTCGTATATAATGGGTATGTGTTTACAAGCGCGCCCGGCGATCACGGTAGCCGTCGCACCCCCGTCTGTCGCTGGCGCCGCCGCCGGGGCTGCACAACGCAACGATGACGAATGGTTCATCTCCCGCTGGCCCGTAACGTCTCTGTCTTGGTGTGCGCGCCCGTTGCGCCGAGAGACGCGTTGAAGAGTATAATGGCTGCGACCGGCACTTTGCACGTCCGTCCGTCGAGGGCGCGAAGACGGGGCCGAACGGGCAGTGAGCGGCCACAGGTGCGACCGCCTCGGCAGCACCCATGTGCAGTGGTAGATGTGGTGCCCTACTCTCGTGTCTGCGCTCGTTTGAGTCTTGATTATTGGCGTTCCTGCTTGCTTTTGAAGCAACGATTGCGGTGTTTTTCGTAAACGCCTGCGCCCAGTCGCCCTCCCTTCCTGTTGTGCTCGCTGCGAGCGGTCATTCATTCCCCCCCCCCCCTCCCCCTTGTTTCAGCGAACTGTACGCATCAATTCTTCGAGGCGGAAGACCATTCGTCTCATGGGCGGTGTGGTGTTGCCGAGGGTATACGTGACGGGGGAACCTACAAAGGAGGGGAGAGCATGCAGTGAGAGGGTGGGGGAGGGAGTAGCGTAAGGGACCGGTAGACTCTGGGGGACCCAAAGCCTGTCCATCTTGAGGGGTTTTGGAGAGACCGTGCTCCCGGCGCTGCCTGGTGCGGGTTACGCATTCCACCTCGGTTATTTTTTGGGTGCAATGGTATTTTTATTATTATTATTATTTCCTCTCCTCTTTTGCTTTCTTCTCTTGCGACGCCACCATCCTCATACAGCAATTGTACGGCCCGGGAATAAATGAAAGAAAGAAGACGCGCGTGGCTGATTGCATTGCGGGCGCACACTCGTCGAAATTCGAGCACTTGGGTTAAATTGGCGGCAGCGTTCATTCTTCTTATCTTATGATTACAGGACGCCATCCACCTTCTACCTTATTTTTATTTTCCCTTCTTTTTCTGAGCGGAGAAGAACGTGTGGATGTGCAGAAAGATTATGGAAAGAAACCGGGCGCGTGGTCCCGCTTCTGTTGCAGTGTCCGCTACCGATGCGCGATCCATTTTTCATTCCGCAAGCGAATTAGGCGACCCGGCGCGTGGACCATTCTGTTGCCGCTCGCTGTCGAGGCTCTGGGCGGTTAGGCGTGTGTAATAGCGAAATTGCGATGCGGTCGAGGATTATGCTGTCTTCCGCTGCAACGCTGCCGATTTCTACCGCGCGCTTACTGTATGTAGTTCCTCGCTGCTTAAGGCGCCGAAAGAAGTTCCTTATACGGCGTCTCTCTCTCTCTCTCTCTCTCTCTCTCATTTCCCGTGAAGCGGGAGTTGGAGAAGTAATTTCGCTTCCCGGTGGGGGAGAAAGTATAGCGGTGAACGTGACGGTTGAGGGCGGTATGCGCTCGCTTCAAAGTGCTTTCGCTTTCGCGTACACCACACCCCGTGCGTTGTTGCGTGCGTATGTGTAAGCCTACACGTAGGTTCTTGCCCGCGTAAGGTCCTCCCCTTATACGGCACGACCGCGCGCCGTTCTTGAGGAAAGAAACTGCAGCTTGCGGACAGCACCTGCTGCAAAACGCGAAGCACCGTCGAAAGGTCGTTCTTGAAGGTCGTTTAGGTGCTTTCTCCCCAAATAGCTTGGCTACTTTCTGTCGCCTCATTATTTTGCTTTTTAGAGATGACTGAAGCAACCGGGGGAGGTGGCGGGGATCATGCGTTCGGGTTGTCCCGGTGTAAATTGCCGCAATTTCACCGTCGTGATCGATTACACGGCACTGAAGGTGGCGCGGAAGCATCGTGTGAGCTTCTTCTTGTGTCGGCTTGCTGGACAAGTAAAGATCACAAAGCCAGACGGACGGCCGGGGAAGATTACGCGCTTAAGTGCTAGAGGCGGAAAGTGTATGTTGTGAACGCTCGAGAATTCTAGAACCGTTATGCTAATGGACCCGCTTTAGTTGTTGTTTTTTTTTTTTTCGTGGTGCCTTGAAGTGATAAAGGAATATGTGGGGTTGCCCTCTTTCTTTCTTTCTTTCTTTCTTTCTTTCTTTCTTTCTTTCTTTGACGTATTCATTATCTCGCTACCCATCGGCTTAACCGTATTTTACAGAAATAAGGGAGGTGAATGGAGGCGTATGTGATAAGGGCGCATTATAGCTCCTGTTCATGTTCGGTGTTAGACCGCTGCAGGTTTGTGGTATTCCTTGACATGTTACTCCGGTCAGGCGGGATTGTCCATGGAATGTGTACAAACCGTGTCCAAACGGCTGCCACATCTATTAGATGATCTTATCTGATAGTGCCATGCCTATATACGGATTTGACCGTATATGGACACGGAGACGGGGCACGTGCAACATATCACGGCTGCTGAACCACTGGAGTCACAGCGTCACAGACCATGCGGTCAAAACAAAATGAACAAGCCTAGGTTAGTCATAAGAAGCGTAGCTTAGTGCTCCGACGCAACGTGTCTCCCAGTGCCTTGTTAGAGGGTTCTAGCTTGTTCGTAATGGTGTATCCACACGACGGACGGCTCCGCGCAAATCTGTGCCGCGGACGCTTATTCCGCCGCCCGTCCGGCTGCGAAGCGCATCCAGACGACGGACGGACTGAGTAGACGACCGCGCCGGAAAAATAAAGATGGCGGCTACGCCCGAAGCGACTGCCGTCCGCCTCGAACCTGTCAAGTCGTCGTCGTCCACTGTGTGGCCCGTAACTTTCATACTGAGGATTGTATTTGGTTTAAATTTGTGTCCAGAAGCTTCGACAGCAATGTATTCGTGATGAGTGGACACCGTTTCCGAAAGCGATACTCAGATTCTCGGCGTGTAGGCTTAGAGTGGCCGTATTGGCTGAACACGGCCTCGAAGATGTTGCGGCGGCCCGGGCGGATCTCAGTGGCCGTAAGTTAACATAATTGCTTGTTTTTACTCACTCTAGATGGCGCCATCGGTGTAACAAAGACATTGTCATAGGTGTTTTCACTCTGAATGAAAATGAAGATCGAAAGGAAACGACGGTTGGCCGCAATGGCTGTTGTTTTGTCCGAATTGGACTCGAATGGTGTTAGCAGCGATGAAGCTGTTTCAGAAAGATCCCAAAGCCGCGCTTGTTGCCAGACTGCAGAGCATGCTAGGCTAAATCCGCAGCATTCGACCCCCAAAATCCGGATGCGAAAAATAGCTCGGCATTTTCCGTCCGTGGGGGTCGCGGACGACGCGCGGACGGCACAAATCCGTGACGCGTAGTCACGTGATGCGCAGTCCGTCGCGAAAAAGACGGATTTCGTCCGTCGTGTGGATCCACCATAAGCGTATCACCGTTTACTGAAAACCGGATTACCGAATCCATTGACGGCCATCGCAACGTTGGTAGTGACATGTTGTGACACTTTGTCCAACTGCAAGGCGTTTTAAACGTTTTTTGTGTTACGTGTGCGTTCTCGCCGATATAAAGAATGGACTGATGGTTAACGATCATGTCGATACCGACGCATTACAGCATTAGTTAAGCCGAATATGGTATAGGTAATGTGACCAGATTTCTCGCACGCCAAAGCGGAAGGGGGAGGGGCAAAGAGTCGGTCAGAAATCGAAACGAGATTCAAAATTTATTCGAAGTTTTGTTTATGTGAAACAGGCAAACAGTTTAAGCTTTTCAGTAAATTTGGACTTGCGCATGGCATTATTCCACTTGCTTCCAACAGCGCGTGCGGGACAAACAACTAAAGACGGCATCAAGACTGCGTGGTCAGTGCGTTTCGGCTTGGCTACGGCTTGTTAGCCAACGCATTGAGAAGCCCATTGTAGCTGTGGCTAGCTGGATCGAGAAAACGTGCGAGCCGTAATTTGTCGTGCATCACCTCACCCGAGAAAGGGTACAGCCGATTCGGCACCACAGGGCTGCCATTTCAAGACAACGCGGGGGCCCGGAGAGGCCAAGGCGGGACAAAGCAACGTCCCACACGTAAGCCGTGGGACAGCGGGACCACGACGTTAAATGCGGAACGTGTTCAGCCTAAATCGGCACCTCTGGTTACCTTAGGTACATGCTACTGCTGTAACTGCACCGGTTCCCGTTTGATTAAAGTTCGGCGGCGCAAGGTGGCGCTATGAGAAGTATTGAAGAACCCTGGCAACACGTTTGCAGTCAAGCCGAAACTATTTATAGTCTCACGCTTGCGCCCTGTACTTTGCTTAGGAACTGTGCGCTCTCTTTGCATGCTATATACCGCACCATTCTGTTGTGCAGTTTCAGTAATGAGCTCATTTATTTATTAGCCATTCTTTCGGGACCATTCTTTTTCAGGAAAGGAGATATAGATGTTGGCGCTTTCGCTTTTGTTGGTAGCCTCGTCATGCGTGTGTCGGTAGTGCGTGCAGCTTCCGTCCCACGTTCTCGTCTCTTGAATCGCCGTACGCCACCAAAAGGATGAGGAAAGGCAAAGCAGCTCGTTTTGCTTTTCCTTGTTTCGTTATTTTCTTTTTCTAATATTCCCGCCAATCTCCGCGTGTGTGCTCCCGTGCGCACGGAGGGAAGGCATTCGAAAGAGGGAGCATGACCGCGTTCACGTCGTCGCGGTGGCCGCACCTGCGTCACAACCTGTGTCAACAACCGTAAATCAGAATCGTGTCGACTCCGCATCCCTCACTCGCTCTCTCTCAATCACTCGCCGTCCCAACCCAGGCGCCTGTAACCACTAGCTGAGCGGGGATTCGCTCCTGGGGCTCCCCCGGTTCCGAACGGCGGCGTCGGCGGCTTTCGCATATTTTTCGCATTCTGTCCGTGCCCGGTCCCCGAAAAAGCGGCTGTACGTGGCGGCGGGGTTGGCCGAGGCTGCGAGTGTTCTTTTTTTATTATTATTATTATTATTTACTCTTTTGGAGCCCCGCTCGGGCGCCTATGTCCCACTGGGCTCGTGACAAATATGTCTCGGCTAGACGGTGTGCTTCCCTAACTGTGCGCGGGTGCCTTTCCTCTTATTATTGCCTGTATCCATTTTGTACACTTGCGCAGCGGTAAGCCGCGCAGGGAAAGGGAGAGCGAGCGTCTTTGACGGTCTAGGGCAAGAAGAGTAAACACGAAACATCGAGATTGTTATGTTGCCCGAGAAGTTATTTGACAAAAAAAGAAAGAAGAGAGAAGCGAATGTATCCACTTCGGTTTCGTTTTGCCGTCCAGACCCGCGCGAGCGAGCGAGCTGGCATGTTCGGTGTAACCAGCAGCAGGGGTGTGCGCGCGCGCCGACTTAATGGTCGGACGCACGCAGCTGCGCTTGTCTGTCGTGATCCCTGCATCCATTAATCATATCGCTTCGGACAGTAATCATAACAAAAAATAAGCGCGCGTGTGTACATTGGGCTTATATGCTAAATATGTCAGCGGGTGCGACCTTGCGTTGCCGGCCGGCTCTGCGGACGCTATCGAGCACGGCTCGCGGGGGACGCGGAACGGGGGTGGGTGGGGGGGAGTCGACCCGGCCGTCTCACGAGGCCAACGCACTCGGCTACGCGCCGTGTATCTGCGATCTCGACGGCTCGGCGCCGTCTCCCGGTGTTTGATCGTGTCCCGGACAGCGCGATACACGGCGATGCGCGGTGTTAGTTGCCGGACTGCGGAATGCTCCGACGCGCAACCTGTTGTAACGCGATAACCCGCGTGTAGGGCCGTAGCTGTGTGTCCTGTTCTGCAACGTCCACCCTTTGTGCCTGTATAGGCAGAATGTAGGCTTGTGTAGACTGGTAGCAAGTCATGTTCTTATGGGTGGGCAGGGCAACCCGAACGAAAGACAAAAGGAAGTACACAATACGAGGCATTCGTCTGGGTTGCGCTGCCCACCGCTAGGAACATGTTCAAGCACCAACTCGCCCAGCTTGCCGTTCTAATTTGGTAGCAAGTGGCCGAAGTCTTTCAAGCTAGCTAGTTTTTCCTTAAATAATTGTGCGTCGAGTACACAATTCGTGCGATTCGACAGATTTGAAGAAACAGATTCACGCTTCACTTGCACGAAAAGCGCCTGAGCGTCGAGAACACTATAGGCATTGAAAACACTTTCACGCTATCTTTTCTGCCTTGCGGCGTGGATTTTTCTTTCTTATTTAAGTTTCTTCCCTCTATCAATACACACCGAACGTTCTCCTGTATAAGTGCCGTTTAATGAGGGTAGACTGTTTCTTATGTGGCTGGTGCGCCGACCACATTGTCCGGTTTGCTCACACGTGGATTCGAGCGTTCGATGCGAAGAACCGCACATATTGGGGCAAGTTTTTTTGCCTGTACTTGCGTATCAGCCACTGCTTCTTCTTATGTCATCCGCGCCGCTCCTGATCTTTGACTACATCGTACTCTGAGAATTTGGGGACTATGGGTTGTAAACGCGGTGAATTGAAGTCTCAGTCAGCGTCGCAATTTCAGTCGTGGTTGCGTGCCAAGCTCGAACGTCTACGTGTTCTACACGTACAAAAAGACGCGATGTTCTTGCTGTGCTTTTCACGATCAAGTCCTCGGGGGGAGGGGGGGGGGGCAATGAAAAAGAAAGAAAGAATAGCAGTTGCTTTTACTGGAAGACAGCGCTACAGAAGAACCTCGGTGATACCACCAGGCGCATCTCTGTGCCGACTGTTTGCTGCCAGCTTATTATATATTTTTTTTGTCGTATATTCGAACCCTGCAGAGAGCATTGTGCGTACAAAACAAGGATTGGCATTTTATTTTTGTTCAGAATCGGCTTTCGGCGCGCTTCGTGGTTCCTTTGTTTGAATTCGCGCACATGCGTTTGTTAGTGCGTCCACGGTTTGTCCTCTGCCCAGCCGCCCATCGAGCGTGCGGCGGTTAATAGCCTCCACTCGGCGCCCGCCGAACGCGTGGTTAGCGTGATCACGAGCGCGTGACGACCGTTGGTGAAAGCAAGCTGTCTGCGTGCCGCCATGTATAGTATATAGCGCTTACTCGTTACGTAAGGTTCCTTTTTTTTTTTTTTTTTTTTTTTTTTTTGTACTGGTCGGGAGCGGGGCGGTTGCGCCCGAACGGTGGCATCCCCGCGTGATTGTTGTTACCCGTGCGGCGGAGGAAGCTCAGTTCCATGGCCGTGCGACCACCTCCGGGATTCCTCGAATCGTACCCAAGGACGGTCACTGGGCTGTCTGTCCTTTGTTTTTCTTCGCTTTTGTTTTCCGCTCCCGGTCAGTTTGGATGCGCTCTTTGACACACTGGGTTATTACTGCAGCGCGTTTTTGAAGTAGTGGCTCTTATATACGAGCCTGTGATGTAGATTGGAACGGTATACACATGAAAGCGTATTGTTAACATACAAGTTTGCCGAACACGTAGTATAGGTGCGCCCCGGGCTCCCAGCTCGGGACCCTAGTATTGTATTGGCGATGCGGCTTCGGAGCGTTGCAGCTTCTTCGCTTATACGCAGCATACTTCCTGTCAGTCTATATAGTATAGAGTCGATATATTGTGTTTATTTCTCATTTACGCTATCGCAGCACCTGTTTAGCGGGCCGCGTAATCATATTTAGCTGTTCGCTGAGATTATCCCGTTGTTTTCATATCGCTTGCTCGTAGGATCGCTATTGGCCATGACCAGATTATCTCTATAGGATCTAGAAAGAGCTTGTGCATATACTACGGAATTTCTCCGGGGCACGTCCGTAAATTGTCCAAGTGGGACTTTCGTTGTTGCGAGGCGTTCGTTGTTGCGAAATTTTCGTTCTTCTGCGCTTTGCCTCGCTGCATTGCAGCCATGCGGTATGAGTAGTGCGCCGTGTTATTATTGTTTCCGTTTATTTCATTGTGCGCACTTTGTGTCGCGTTTTTCTTCGTTTATGTGTGGAAGCTTTCGGGTATGCGTCCTCTCTCTGAACTATCTGTGGATGCCAAGCGGCTTTATATATATATTTTGCCGCAGGACGTTTAACTTAGTGCATACGCCCCGACGAAGCGGTGTGTTCGTTGCTAACGTGTCCGACCGCCGCCTCAGGCTTGATACTATCGAGCCCGTGTAACATTGAGACACGGCGTCTTAAGAAAAAAGAAAGAAAGAAAAACACGTTTCTGTCCCGTGTATACCGCTGGCACCGGCTGCGGCGCCGCCTGCTGCTCCTGCCTGCCCCTTCGCAATATTCAATTATCGGAGAGCGCTTCGGATCACGGGGGAGAAGCTGATGATTTATAAGCGCTTGCTTTTCGCTCCTTGTCATTTACATCCGATCCTCCCTTCTGGTCTCGGATCTCCCGTTCGGACGCTTGCGGCGTTTCCTCTCGCGCTCGAATCAATCGGGCAAATTGCGCATTAGTCCGAATGCGCGCCGAGCGTCGTTTTCTATACTCGGGCTGCCGCTCTGCTGCTATGGCGCTGCGCCGCTGCTGCGTGGTTTGCTGATGCAAGCCGCCGCGCCTGCGCTGGATCTCGTGTCTGATGAGTCCTTCACGAAAAGGGCGTGCTGCGCGGGTCACTCGCCTTGCGCGTGTGTGTGTCTCTTGCTTTTGTTTGCGCGCGTGTGCGTGTGTGCGCGCGCGGGCTTTGCGTCTGCCCGCGCTCTCCGGTTCTTCCCGTTTCGCGACTCGCTGAGACCGGCGCGCTCACGTAGAGCCCGAGGCTATGGCCGCTCTACGGCAGCCACCGTCGTGCGTGGACCCGCAGCGCCGCTCCTTTTTTTTTTTTTTTTTTCGCTCTTCTGTTGCCGTCTCTTCTCCCGTGCCGGCTTCTTCATCACTGTACTACACAGAGGCCGGCGTTTACGTGCAGTATTTACCTTTTAACCCGCCACCAGCTCGACGTCTCTCTCATATGTATGCCTCTACCGCTACGTTGCTTGCCTTCCGGCTAGCTCTTTATTTTCTCGTGTGGGTCCGTCGGGTCATTCTGATAGAAAAAGAAGAAGAAAATCTGTGCATTCTTGGAATGAGTTAATTGGTCGGCTCGAGGTGATTTATACGAACGGGCCGCGCGTAAGCGGCTTTAACATGTATTACGCCCGCGTCGTCTGCTCCTTCCTCCGCCTTCGGGCTTCTGAATCGATTAGGTCATGTTTGGGAACTTGTTTATATCAACTTACAAGTCGAGAGAAAGCAGCAAGGAAAGTCGCTAATGGATCGTCTCGAAATCGAGCGGCAGTCTTGCCGCTGAGCGGGGTCTTCCTGTCGGCGGCGACGTGTGTATATATTCTGCGGCATCGGCTCGCTGTCGTTGCTTTGGCTACGGCTGTACTCATGCTCACTCCAGGTATGGCCGGCTCGGTTCTGGCCGTGCATCGGCCGGACCCCCCTCCTCCCCTTTAGGCTAAGTGTGCCCCCTACGAGCTGTGTGGATGATTTCGTTCGCCCAAACATGGCATCGCCGGCACTGCGCGGGAACGTTGACCCTCAGCGCGGCTCGAAGGGAAACGCTTCGGCGCCGTGCCATTCCTTTGCAGTGCTGCTGTGCACCGTGAGCGATGACGTGTCAGCCGGTGCCGAAGTGCCCACGGGTCTGCCCGGTGGCGTTATGCTGTAGGTGGAGTTCAATTAATGTTCATAGAAACCCAGCCGCTGATGTAGTGCGGAATGCGTTCGGCCGTTGCTTGTTTCGTTTAATCTGCTCTATCTTTCGCGCTCGCTGTACGCTTCATTCGTCATCCGTGTTCTTGTGCCAAAAGATTAGGCGATGTGTGTCACAAATATCAATTTTCAGTTATGGAAGCGGCGGATGAAACAATCATATAGTCGGAAGCGTTTTCGCGTATGTTCCTTGCCACGCACCTGAGCCTGAGCTCCTCCCCTGTTACGGTTCGGGAGTTTCGCTGTCCGCTCTCGAGATATTTAAGAACAGGAGCAGGTGTTAAAATTGATGTGGTGCCAAGCCATTTTTGTAGCTAAGGTAATCAGGGAATTACATACTATAGACGCAGGGTGGATACTGCATGTAACCAACCTATTGTGTTGCCGGCGGTTTGGGGCGAGACGTGGGTTGCGAGGGACTTCTCGACACTACGCAGTGCCGTTGGTTCTTTGTCCTATGCATCTCTCCGTGTCTCTGTGAAGCGCTGGGAGCTCAATTTGGTTGCCCGTCGGCGTTTTACGCTGTCCAGACCTCCGAAGTGTGTACACTGCCGCGGGCTCTCCTCAAGTGGACCTTCCCATATAGCTACTGCTCGCTCGCACACAAAGACTTCCCGCGAACCACTTACACCGAAGTGCTTGCTTATATACGCGCCTCCTACGGCGTGTCCGGATTATCTCCAGGGCGGTGCACCTGTCAAACAGAGTTTGCACGAATCGCGTCGAACGCGCGGCGGCATTCGCGGGAGAGGTGTATCGAATAAAATCGATTGGGGAGAGCGAGGGATTGGGCAAGATTCAGTACGTGAGGGAGCTGTAGATGGAAGGCAACGGGGGTAGGAGCGGGGAGGGGGATCCGAAATGGGGTGTCCACGTTCCAATCGGCGTCCGTCACTTCCCCGCGAATTAACTCAGGCTGGCCGGCGTGAATGCACGTGCTGTTTCTGCGTTACACTGCTGTTGTTCCGGGTCCGAGGGCTCTTCGCCCCCGCATCTCGTGCGGGCTGGCACCGCACGCCTGGGGGACGGCGGGGGGAGTGGTCGTGCGCGCCCAAATAAGTGTTGAGTCACGATCAGGTGACTGAGTCACTGCTCCGTCCTTCTCCTGGTCCCTCTGCTTGCCTGCCAGGACACTGCTGCACCGACCCTGCGCCGAACTCAGCCGGGGGACGGACGCCCAGGGCGGTCAGTGCGGGCGCCAAGCTCCCGCGGTGTCCGGCTCGCGTTGACAGGGTCCGTGCCAAATGACGCGTCGGCCGGTCCAGATGCGCGCGCGCGCTTTCTCCTCCAACGTGGTCCTCTGGGCGGCCGCCGGCAGGCGGGCTGCTTCCAAATAAATGTGACTCAGTGCGGCGGGCCGGGTTCGGAGCCCCCTATTGTGTTATAAGGGAAGAAGCCGAGACGGGAGGGGGGGGCTTAGGGCTAGATTGGACCCTTTGGCGAGATGCCTCTCCCCTGAGTGGACTGTTGTGGCGCAGGGCGCTCGCTGTCGGGATAGTGCGCCGCGGTCACTGGGGAGACGGATGCGTTTTCCCCGCGGTTCTCGTTTCGAATCGAGCCAGGGAAGGGGGTCTGCGTTTCCGGCTGTCGCTGCCAGTTGTGCGCTTTAGACTCGGCCTGTTGCTGCAGTGCCGCGTTTCGAAGCCTGGGCCCCCTACTCCTTCCTTCCTTTGTTTGCCGCCACGCGCGTTTGTTGACGTCCAGGGCGTGACGTCCGGCGTTGCGCGGGTTGTGTGCGCGCGCACGCACTATCGCTGTCCGCTGTCCGTGCCTGCAGTGGCAAGTTAATGACCCTTGGTCGCGTGTGTACGTATGGCACTATAAGTAACCCGTGTGTTCCGTGCACGGGGACGCGATGACGCTTGACCCATCGGCGTTTGTCTTAGTTAGAAACTCCCGCTGTCATTGCTGCAGATGCGGAGTCTGATGGGAGCAGTTGACTCTGTTGTGGACCTGAAGAGATAGCACCGCCATTAGGGGGAGAGGAGCGTATTGGTGTGCGTCGTTACCTTATCTCTGCAGCTACCGCTTTCATCTAAGTAGCAATAATGCAGCGCTTTTTTGAGCACTGAATGCCGTGTTTTTCTGATGCTTGAAGCAACATGACGTTGGTACCTTGTGATTTCATATACGCAACATCATATCGGGTGACCCAGTGTGCTCTGGTAACTTTGTTGTTCCTTGGTTGTGGTCATTACGTGGAGCACAAACGGTGCAAGCATATGAGGAGGATATGCGTGGAGGGTATGCTAAAGTGTTTCTTTCGACCATGTGCATATATAGGTAAAGTCTCTGACTTTTGTGAACGATTCGCGCAGAGAGAAAGCCTATTTGTCTGATTTTACTGTCATGTAGTGAATTTCCACTGGAAATTAAAACGAGGCGGTTCTATATAATAATGTCACTTATTTATGTGGCGCCCTCCCAATCTAGTATGTTGCGCCACATTCATTCACTGAAGAAACGCTTTATTTTCGGTTGGATGGCTTTTTAGTGTAGCACAAGTAATGTGGATGGGAATAAAGTGTGTTGCGAGGAGCAGGATCTACAACCGGTGTAATAACCCAGGTTCCCTGGCAATACTCGAAAGAGACTCCACGGCTGCGCGACTGCCGCCCACCAGTCGTGCCTACCCTTTGTAGCTCGATCGGCACCTAAAGGATTTTGTTCATGTGTTGTGAGCCTTCTACTCCGATGTCAATCCGCGAGCCTGGTTGGTTCATCTCCTCTGTGTTCGTGTTTCTGTCGATTCTATGCGTTGGTGTGAGATATACAGCGCTACATACATGTCGCAACGTTGCTGCTGTCGCGACACGTTTTTCCACTGCCTGCTTATGTGCGGCGCCACTAAAAGGACCCGTCGTCGCGTCGCGTGCCTCGCAGGCGGTTCTACAGGAGCACCGGAGCAAGCAGGCGGCCATGCTGGAAATCCGGCCTCGGTTCCTCATACCGGACACCAACTGCTTCATCGACCACCTGCCGCTCGTCCAGAAAGTGGTCGCCGACGGACACTTCAACGTCTACGTGCCCATCGTTGGTGAGTGGGCGCCCGCTTGTCTGACCGCGAGCTCTCGCGCGCATGCTGAGCGATTTGCGTGCTTCTCAACTGGTCGGGAATCGCAGCTGCTGCTGCTCGACTCTCTTGTCCGAGTAATCGCCGAAAGTGGGTTGTTCTAAGCAGGGCAGCTCTATAATGAGTGCGAGTCGGGCGTGTGCGGAGTAAACGTCAAGGTACTCTATGACTGCCGTCGCCTCTGTCGGTGAAGAAAGTAAGAAAAAAATATTTTGACGAGCAATTAGTAGAATGAAGATTTTCGGATGATTGGCGGCCATTGGCGGATACGATTTGGTTTGGGGAGAAACAAAATCATTCGCTTTGAAATTGCAGCTGTACTGCGCCGAAAACTTTCAAGTGGAGCCTCTCGCCCTTGGAAATAGGTCGGCAGCAAGGCGTAATTCTGAATTTTAACATTAAACCTAACTATAGTACTCCGTCGATTACAGCTCAGATTGCACGCGAGGTTCAGTTGATCGTGTTCATTGTGGTTAGGTGGTTAGACGAAATGCTACGTTTATCCTAGGAAACCGATGAAATATGGAAGTGAATTTCGCTGAAGTATCGATTAGGTGCTTCTCATATATGTTTGACCTGTACTGTATGAGAGTTCGAAGGTGTTTCGTCGAGCATGCTACCGCGGTACGCTCCAGACCCCCCTCCCCCCTCACCCCCTTGCCTTACATGTTGCTCTCGCATTTTCCCGTAAAACGAATTTAGAAAACATGCCAGCTCTGCTCACGTATTCCTACGTAAAGTTGCCGATGTATTCGTCGGCAACCGCGCTGAGAATGTCGGTCAGATCATCCATAAACCAAACTTCCACTTCGTCTGCTCCCGTGTCGTGGCGTCCGTGTTCCGGATCTCTCTCTCTCTCTCACTCACTGCCGACCCCTGAAGGCCGTGTTTCCATTCTCACGACCCTTGCCTTAGCGTCGAAGCAAACTTGCGCGAATTATGTTTGCCGAAGGGAATGTTTGTCGAAGATGGCCGCGCCCATCTCAACCGCATCGCCGCTGTTCGGGAAGAGTGATCGTCCGCGCGCCTTCCTCCCCTTCCTCACTCGCATCGCTGTCTGCGCGTTCAGGAAAAAAGAGAAGGAGACCGCTCGCGGCTCAACCCTTCCTCGCCCGTAGATCCGGTCGGCCGTGCCGATGCGTCTTCGCGTGGCTGCAGGTTACTGCACCGCGTGTTCTACACTCGCGCACGTGTTCCTGCGCACGCCGGGGACAGAGCGCGCTCACACCGCGCGCATGCCGCACGCGAAGACATAAAACCTCGCGTCTGCTCGCGTACGACGGCCCCGATGTGTATCGACGGCGTCGGCACTTGCTGGCCTGCCGAGTGATGAATGGCTTCCGGAGGCCCCTGCGTTTGGGGCCCGGCGGCGGCGGCTAATGCGCGTTTTCGGCGAAAATGAGATCGTTGTCACTTTCACCGCACGCGCTTGTAGCTTTCTCCTCGTTCCTCCCCTCCCCCCCCCCCCTCGTCCCCTCCTCGACGCAATCACGCGGACTAACGAGTAGCCCCGAGTGCCGCCGCCGACTTGGTTCCGCCCATGCTCGTCGAAAGGGTTGTACCTCTCGCCTTGACATTGAGCCGTCAGTGTAATCATGCACGCTCGGCCTACCTCGTTTGAGCCGAAACAGTTCTCGGACTTTTACGTGCAGACAGGTGGGCTTCGTGCAACGCCTCTCTTTGTTTCCCTGTTAGTGTGCGCGCTCGCGTCTTCACTGGATTCTTACTTACCTTGCCCCACGGAGGACCGATTAGCCCCGAGCGCGTGCGCGCGCATTGCCTAGGCCCTGTCGGTCGATCTATTGCGCGAGGCGAGCACACCGCCCGGCGCCACGTAGTCGCCGGTCCTGTCAGCCGACAGCCGGAGCGAACTAACACCCCTGTTCAGACCAGTGGCGCCGCTGTACTTTGTACATCTCGCCGTGTCGTTCGTTCGCTCGCTTTACCTATTTTCCCAGAATGACACCAGGGTATGACGAGTGGACGCAAAGGCAACGAAGATGACAAGACTGCGGTCGTCCCGCCCCCTTTGCTGCGCTGTCAGGCCGTGACTGCACCAGCCTATCCTTCTGTCCTTATTCCACCCAGCCTCTGACATAGCCAGCCAATTCTGTGTCGAAGTTCGTATTGCCAGGCGCTCTTTCCACCCAGTTCTAAAAAACATTTGTGTGCTCTTCCTGACGCTGTCACTTAAAGTGCCCCTCACCAGGCCCCATAAAAAATTTTGGTTATGCACAGAAAGTTGTTACGTACCCTCTAAGGAGCGTTCAGCCATAAGAATTTTTCAAATTAGTTTATTAATAGCCAAGATAGAAATATTTCAGTGCCGCGAACCCATGATTTCAAGAGGCGAGCGCCACTGCCTAGAGAGACTCTCTCCACTTGCCCCATCTCTAGCCTCCGCCAGCGAAATTCCTTCCCTGCGTTCTCCCATACCGGCCCTGCCTTCATTTTTTTCTCTCTCGCTTTTATGTTGTGCAGCGCACTTCTGCTGACATTGTCACGCGCAAGCTGTTGCGTTTGTCTTGTTTTGCGCAGTGCGTGATTGTGCGCGCTGTGCACGAGAACACCTGACTAGCCGTATGAGTCAGTGCTACATGAACACTGAGGCAGACACAAGTGGATCACAGAGCATGGTCGCACACCAGAACACGGTATAGAAAATGGCATAGTTCCAGTGTCAGCGTGTGCGAGTGCACGACGTGGGAGCAAGCAGAGGAAACGGAAGTACATCACTCTTGCTGCGGTGCGAAGTAAAACAAATACAGGCAGACATTCGGTTTGTGTTTTTTATGATTTCTCAGAAACTTCATTTGTCTATCGATGCAACAGATTTCACAAATAACAGATGTTGCCTTGAATAATTCTCAAAGTCACGAGTCACTAAGGGCAACGTCACAGCAAAGACGCATGTACGTAGGTCCACTAGCACGTATATGTCATCCCTCCGGCTTTGAGCGCGGCTCCTGCGAGGAGAAGGGCAAACTTCAGTTTGAAATGTCAGCTGTTTCCACAGCGCGTGGCGGTGTAATAGTTGGCAGACACAATCGCTAGTGCGAAATGCATTGTATGCACGGCACTTGTCAGCTCAAAATAGTCAGACCTGGTAACGGGCCCTTTAAGACGCTGTGTTGTGTGTAGTCTACCAGTTGCGGGCCTTGATTTCTTAGTGTTATGTCGAGGCGGTTTTATTGCTGGAAAAATCATTTACGGAGACGTCCCTCCGCTTTCTAATGGCACATTCGACTTGTCATTTTTGAGCGCTCTAGACCGCTCTGGCAGCGCACGTTATGATCAGCTGGCGTATGGAACGGTGCGGAACCCCGCATTTCAGGATTTTTTTTTTTTTAATGGAGCTCGAGGGGCGAAGAGGTGCTAGTTCAGCATATTTTTGTTTTTCGCTTGGTCATGGCGATAATCTCATCTGGTGAGAATTTTAATTATCAGAGCTAGCCGTGTAATCAAAGGCTGCTGGAATTACTGTAATGTTCTGAGGCTCATTTTGCAGCAGTCAATTAGTGTAATCATAGAGTTTCATCAGACAATTACTAGAAGGAACTCTGGTGCTAGTGTTTACAGGAGCTGCAATTGCGGCGATTGAGCCAACATGGTAATTATGGGAAGTACATGGATTTGCCTAAACTTCATCCTCCTGGCTCCAAACGGCTTCGCGACTTTGTAAACTCGTCATTTTCAACAATGTACTGCATAATAAATAATTAAATAAACATTATTAAAATTGTCCGATGGCAGAATTCGTGCACAGTACCTCCAGCACAGATGCCAGATATAGAAACCATTATGCCACAGACGCATGCATTGACAGGCGACATACAACGCCCTTATGAATTTAGCGGGGGCAAGCCAGTGCCTTGAGAGGCTTGGCGCATTTGATTTGGCCAACTCGACAAGCTGAACTGTTGCAATGGACGACTTGCAGACTGATGCGCGTCCTCTTCCGTGCAGCGGCAGTACTACAAAATTTGCGTGGAAAACGAGGCATAAGTTTGACCGCTTCTTGCCGAATTAAGTTTGAGTGCTTGCACAGATCAAGTGTTTTTGCTTATGTAATTACTAGGCTTCTTACAAAATAAAAGCTGAGTGTTCCAGACAAAAGTGTTATCTTCGCGTGAGTATTGTTGGCGTGATCTGTGATAACATTCGCTATGACATTGAGACTTCATCCTAAAATCGGTAACACAAAGGAACACGTCAACCATGTATCTGTGAGGCAAAACCAGCTCTCTTAAGCAAGTTTGGTTGGAAAATGCCTCTCTTGTTTGTGCACAGTACATTTCTGCAAATGGCTCTTTGGTAGCGATTGTGTCTGTTTGCAACGTTTTCTGCACTTAGAAAAGTATGGATTGCTCTGAAATTTACATGGAGGAAGAGAAATTATAGGAGGGATCATTACGTCATGCAGACAGCCTTGGCAAGGGAACGCTAAGCCACAGCGGTTGCTCCTTCCTCTATGGAAACTTACAACAATGAAGGCATACAACGCATAATAAACGAATCCACAAGAATGAATCCATGAGCACGAAGATCAGACAAATCCATGTACGTCCCATCATTTCCATGGAGGCTCAACGATTGCAGCGCCAGACTTCCCATTAGTATATTGGAGGAAAGTCTGTGAGTGTAATGACTGTACATTAGAGTGCATGCCACCCACGGGTTGGCCTGTATACTCGGCAACGCCTGGACGACGGCCCTGTCAAGGACAGACCTACCTGATGAAGTGCCGAGTCCATTTATTTTCGCACCGTTTCTTTCTCTAGCTCTCTTTTTGCAATGGAGTTTTATACACACACCTGCCTGCCTGCCTACCCACCCACCCACCCACCTACTTACCTCAACCACCCACCCTAACCTACCTACCTACCTACCTACCTACCTACCCTCCCTTCCTCCCTCCCTCCCTCTCTCCTTCCTTCCTTTAATTTGAAATTGGATGTGGGTCAACTTAAATTTCAGGGTGAGCCAACTGAAATTAGGGGGTATGCTTACACAGACAATACCACTGGAGTTTCTGCATACTTTTATCAGTATATAGACAACTATGTTTAGTCTTGAAAGCGCCAAAGATTTAGCTTTACAGATTTTGGGAACCCTTACTGCGTCACAGCAGGAAATTGCAACTTAAGGACAAACTGAGTATCGGAGCTTCTTGCGTCTGCATGCTTTTTCGAGCTCTAGTTTAGTGGAACATCACCAACTATCGCCCAGTCCGTCGAACTCCCAAACCATGTTTCCCTCGGGCCAAATTTGTAATAGACGCTATTTATCAGCGGAACAGACAGCATTCCGCCTTCTCTGCGACTGCAGCATCCCAGCTCCTTCCTAGTTATTCGGACTAATTAATTATCGCGAACCTTCGGCAGACGGCAGCTTGCTGCTCCTCATATACGCGCAGTTCCATCTTGCTCATAGTCTAGTGACCCGGCAAACTTGGGATAGCGATTAGTTATGTCGCTGGCGTCGTTCCTCGTCTGTGTAGATCGCCGCCGGTCCGACGACCGATTCCATTCGTCAGGTCAAAGCGCTGCCGTTCTCGGCCGAAAAAACAAATGCACTCAGTGTGGCTGGTGCCGAGGGAGAAAAAAAGTAAGATTTATTTCCTCAGACGCGGTTGTTTCTTGCAAGCCGTTAATAAGAGAAGGCACGGTTCTTAGAAGAGAGCTCTTAGTTGGCTTTCCAAATCCGCATTGGCACAGTTCTTTAATATGCGTCGGTACTTTCGCAGGTGTAGCAGCAACAGCAGCACGTTAATGGGCATGCCGACCGCGTGGCCGCAAATTAAGCCTAGGCTTGCGAGCGAGTGACACCCGTTCCTCCGAGATTAGTGGTCCGTGTAACTATTATACACTGCTCTCCATATACCTGCGGGAGCTTCGCTTCACTCCAGGCGCACTATAATCCCGCTGCCGAGGGGGAATTCCCGGAAATTGCCGCCTCTTTTAATTAACGCCGTAACTCACTTTACCTTTCTTTTTTTTGTTCTTTTCTTCGGTCGCGTCGATAAATTTCATTTCGACGGCGAAGTTCTCGTAATGAGCTTTCCCGGCTAGTGGTCTGCGCGTCGCTTATGCAAGAGTGCGGCATTTAAGGACGCCACCATTGCCGTTGTCAACGAAACTTTTCTTGTTTTTTTTTTTTTTCTTTTTTTGTATCTCGAGTCGGTGACTGCACGCGTAGCGCGTGTTTGTCGCGCCGAACTAGCGGGCGGTGTCGCCGCGAAAGGAATCTCGCGTAATCGCTTCCCAATTTAGTACAATCTGTGCGTGTGCCGCCTTATTTTGGGGGGGGGGGGGGTCCACCGTGTGTGCGACCTGCCGGAGCGGCGCCCTTTGTTTTTTTTTTGTTTTTTTTTTCTTCGCATTATTTGCGCCACTTGAAGATAAACAGCAACCGCGGAGTGCTCTCTCACGCGAGTGCTTTCCTCTTTTCCTCCGAGCCTCACGGGGGAAAGATCGGGCTAGACGATCGCGCGCACGCACGCACGCACACACACACACGTGGTATCGCCGAAGTGTCGCGTCTATAACGACACCTTTGGCGGCTTCTGTAATGGCTATCTGTCCCGCATGGCGCCGCGCCACCGCTCTTGATGGCCGAGCGCGTCGCGAACTGTAGTAGCCCGGGAGTGCGCGCGTTACGAGAAGTATGCGGTTAGAAAAGCGAGTTCGGAGCTCGCGCTTGCTTGCAGTATCCTGTGCGCGTGTGCGGGATCGGGATCCGTGTGTCCTCGCAAACTTTCTTCTTTTGTCTTGTCTGTTTCCGTTAGCGTGCCTTTCTCTCTTTTTATGCCTCTTCGTGTTTTTCTTTCTTTTTTATTTTATTGTCGTGGGGGGGGGGGGGGGGTGTCGTTCGCGTGTACCGTTGAGGAGAGATGAGAACGAACAAAGAAAGTGGCGGGCCCGCGGCGGCGAAATCTTTTGAAGGGGTGAGGCTTATCACGCGTCCGTGAAGGGGGAAAACGCGCATTCGAGTTCGCCCTGGAGTTTTATACCGCAGACGGCGTAGAGAGAGAGAGAGAGAGCGACGCGGGTTTTATGGTCCCTTTGACTCAGAGCGGCTTCATCCTCTCGTTCTTCCTGCTATTTTGTTTTTTCCTCGGGCTCGAAGTGTCGCCCTTCTTCACGGAGGCGATGGAGGCGTAGCGAAGTGTTGCTGCGCGCAGCTACCGGAACCATTAAAACAAAGCGTGCGCTGCTGCACTTGCTGGCGGCGGCAGACCGTTCCCCCGTAGCGTACCGCATACCCTCTCCAGCCCCCATATAATCCACCTTCCTTAGCTTGTCCTTTCGTGATAGTTTGGACCGGCCGATCATGACGAAGGACCTAACCCGTTCGTGGATAATTTCGCCTTCGTTTGATGATTGCTCGATGGCGCACGGAGGGGAGTTGTTTTTTGCTTGGAATGTTTTCGATGTGACAGCGAGGCGGATTGTGCCTACTTCGGCCGGAGACGGTACAGGGCCTTGTCGTCTGTGGGAGGCGGCGACTCGGAAGTCTCGGAAGTGTTAATGCGTAGGATCGACGACCGCTTATCGCTGCTGACGCCGGCGTGTCAGAGATGTGAACTAGTAACGTGCTATTAACCGCGAGTAGGACCCAATGAATGTGGATCTCCAGATAAGCCAGACTAATAAAGCAGAGCCATTGCTTCCTAGAGACCGGTTGTACTGTCGTCGTTGCTGTGGTGTCGCCACGCGGAAGTGAAGGGCACATGTAGGCACGTAATCAAGTAATTAGCTTGAGACAGAAGCTTGATTACTACGCAATAAAGCTAATGCCCCTAAGAGAAAAGCGCCACTCGCTAGCCATAATTTCGATACTGAGGGCACGGTCGACTGTGTCGTCGGATCGAATCGCGCGACTTGTACGTAATTGGTTCGTTTTTCATTGGGCGTCATCGTGCGTTTTAGATCAACTGCCAGTCATCGGGCAACTCGATACTTTGCTACGCGTTTCTCGTTCACAACGACGGGCCCGATATCGGCTACTATCTCGTGACGCAGATAAAATGCACTAGCAAAGGAAAGCGATTATAAACGCGTCACAAGCAAAGAACTCGCGGCAGTACAAATCCATCGGATAATCAAAATCGTTTCTCTCTGACCTCTGAATAAACGGAGATATACCGCTAGAGGTTCTTCGACGGTAACGTAATTAGTGCCGAACGTGCCTTATCGCGCGACAGTTTCGTAGCCAGGAGATGGGTAGTGCACTGGTTCTGGTCGAATTAATGACTTTAGAAGGTCCGTGGTGTCATGGAAATGAGGTCGTCGCGCGTCTGTACGCGGTCCGTCAATTCAGGGCAAGGCTGATGTCCAAGACCGATCTTCTAGAATGTTGGCGCCGCTGTCGATATCACTGGTGCTACCAGAAGAAGCAGAGCTTGACATATGCGTGCTGGGCACATTGCCCTCCTTTTATCTGCACACTACTTTGGGCCGGCAGGTTAGTCGCACGGACGCACACTAACGCTTTTTCTCTGTCACTCAGTTTACAGTGTGCTCGACTATGCTGTGCAGGATGGCTCGTTATACGCTCATGTTACGCCTTACTAACTTCGAAAGTAGCCGTCATTCTCTCTCTCTCGCGCTCTCTCTCTATGCACACCTTTCGTAGCGACGAAGAAGCTGAGCCATTTAATGGGACGGTTCGTCTTGTGAAAGGTGTTAATGGTCAGTTGACCGTCGAGCAGAAGCTGCCCACGTTTCTGTTGTGATACGAGAAACGGAGAAACCAGAGAAGGATCAGATCACTTTCAACTGGCTGAAAGAGGGAGAAACGAACAAACAAAATATCATGGAGCGTAGTTCGAATGCGGGGAAAGGGTGTTCCTTCAGGAGAGCAGACTTTCACCTTGGCAGCGAAATCGAGGCCGTTACCACGGAACGCCCGATACGCGGCTGGCTCCGACCTCCAAGCGAAGAAGTGAACGGCCGTGCATCGGCCATTATTATTGCGCCCGGCCGAGGAATAGCCGCCGTTGCTCCTTGGTGGTACCTGCTGCTGCTGCTGCTTCTGTAGGGGCGGCGGCGCTAGCGTTGGGGAGCGGCCATTCACACCGGAAGCGTTAAACGGGCGGTGGGGGAAGGCAGGCAGGCCCCACCGCTTTTGTTCGCCGGGAGCGCGCGCGTTCACGCGCTGGCCGGCCGCTGGAGAAGAAAGTCAGCTGAGGCTGCGGCGGCAGTGCCTACCCCCCCCCCCCCCCCCCCCCCCCGAAATCTTCGGCCTCGTCGGCCCGCTAGTTCGCCGCAGCGTATTGTAACCGAGCGCCGCAGGAAGCTCTGCCGGCTGACCGGCGAGCGACGTCCAGTGGTGACAGGGCAAGCAGCACGTCCTGCGGTTGATACTGAGGTCGTAACGTAAAACACCGATACAAGCGCTCGCGCGCCAGACGTGCGTGCGCTCGTCTATGGGGAACAGATAAACACCTTTGCTGCGCGCACTGGTAGTCGGAGGTAACTATATTTCACTGTTAGCTGCGTGATAAGTCTTGCTTTCTTTCGTTTTATCCTAACGTGCTTTATTAGCACCAAGCCAATGAGGGTAAGTGCACTTCTAGCTATCGCTTTTTATATGTCGTAACGCCGGGTAGCCAGCCGGGAGGTCGGAGACGTTGCGCAAAGTGCTTTATAGTTCTTCCTGCTTCTTCGTAAGTTGAGTATTCCTTGGTAGTCTTGCATTTGGGGTGTATATATACTTAAAAAAAAAAAAAAGTCAACCGAAGTGTTTCCTTGCATGATAGCCAATCGCTCCCCTTGCACTCGGATACGGTGCGCCCTACCCACTGTTGTGACTCGACGTCTATAGTGTTGTGCTGCTTGTTGCGGGGTTCGAGTTCCGGCAACGTTTTGGTAACGGTGGCATGCGTAGGCACTCGAGTATCGATATTTGAACGACAGGTGGTAGAATTAATCCGGTGCACTTTTCTTATCCCAGTGTGATTTCCGAGCGCTAAATTGTACGTGAAGTAATATACTATTATTGCGACTTGAGTACATGATCCTCGGCGCTCAAATGCTGCCGTCACCATAGGTAACCGAGAGAGCGGAGACTAGCTGGCGTGGTGGACCCGGACTCCAACCTGTGCGCATGGACACCGGGTGGTCGTCTAGACTCTGCTTTCGTAAACGGCTATGGGAGGTGGGGCGCATTCGTACGCGGGTTGGGAAGTTTGGCGTCTCGGCGTCCCCGTCGTTAAGTTGTTGGGCCAAGTCGTGAGGTACCCGCACGCGTCCTGCACGGCTTGCAAGAACCCTTGCAGTCGAAGGAAGATGGCACTGGCTACCACCGGGGAGGTATATAGAATGGCTAAGGAAAAGGAGGAACGGACGGGCTGCGTAAGTAGTCCGCCATCACCGTTAATAACTGCGCCGGTGTCTAATACGGCGGATAATGGAACGTCATGTAATTCAAAGCGACGCTGCCTATCCGTGGAGCCCACGTAGCCTTACCATTTATTTGCTAGCGCGTTTATTAAATTGAGCTTATCCCGGCGTCTCTTCTTTTCGATGTCGCTTCCGAGATCGATACCTCGTCAGTGTAGAAAACAGTTTCTGGATAAAACTGTCAAACGGCTTCACCTCACGTACCTCGTGTTTCAAGCCCCCGACGACACAGGCAGCCAGGTGCTTTGTGCTCGGCATCGTGTCAAATCAACAACACACTTGTGCTGTTCAGTTCAGTACACGCTTGAACATAGGTCGGCCACGAGTGTAGATTGACCGCGTAAGGCACGTTCCGCAAGAGTGTAAAATGTTTGAATATTTGAAGCGTGGGTTGATTACTATTTCTGAAAGGAGCGGAGAAAAATCTGAATATGAAAGACCTTGTATACTTCGGCGTTCCCGCTGCAGCACAAATCCAAAATATATCCACTTACTCAAGCTCTACGCCAGCCGAACCCACGCTGCTTCGGCAATTTCATATGCTCAGTACCGCCAACATTGCCTGTGTTTGCTCGGAAAGTACGGTCTATTACGAAACGAGATCACACTGTTCGCGGCCTCTCAGCTTACCCGCGGAGCTCCTGTGATGTCGCAGTTTCTTACGCGTCTATTAGGTAAAGTTTCGCTCGCAGTTCCAATGGTTATAATTCCACTTTATGTTGCCTCAGCGCCAATTCGATCACCCGAAAAGCCCGTCGCATGCCTACTCTACGCGTTTACATAGCTTGGTCGGCGCCGATTCTTCCTCGCGGTGTCAGCTAGAATTTTGTCTACTCGCCCATGTGCTCTCCATTCCACACTGTCGTCCTTTGTGTCTACTTAACGTGTCGCACGCCCAGCATTTTCCTTTCGACCGGTCGTTGCGCGGTCCTTATCGCTTTAGCACGTTGCGTGCGTGCAGTAACGTCGCGCTAAGCGTGATTTCTTTTAACACGCCCTGGCGCCGACACAATGGTGCACGCAACTCACGCGACGGAGCTCACAAAAGGCTGTCGTCTGGCAGAGCGAGCGGCGTTGGTGACGACGACCTTGACTCGGGAGCGGTGAGACGCGATTATATGTCGCAATCCGCCGCTGCCGTCGGCGCGTCGTGGTCATCTCGCGGGCGCGTCGTTTAAAGGATAATACGGCGTTTATAATTGTTTGTGCCTCCCACTGTGATGACCGCTCGCTCGCTCTCTCGGCGGTCTTTGTCGGAGCAGCGTTTTCGGCGGGGAGCGTCTCGAAAAAAAAAAGGAGGGGGGGGGGGCGGTGAGGACGACTAGGAACGGCTCGGAGAACTTCGGTGCAAGGAGGGAACGCCCTTCTAGCGGGTTTCTCTTCCTGCTTCCACGTGTGTGTGTATGCTGTGGGCGCGCGCGCCTGTGTGGTGTATCACGCGATTCAGCCGTCTGTCTTTAGCGTGTTCTCCCGAGTGGCATCTTCCATTCTCACTTTGCTTGCCCCTCCTCCCCCCCCCCCCCCCTTGCATGCATCTTTCTTGGTTCGTATTGCGGCCTTTTCCTTTTTTTTCTTCTTCGCCACTCTTCGTCTCTTCTGAACGGACGGGCTGAGGCACTTCCTCTTCGCCAACAGTCCGGCGTACGACCGCCACCGATCACCACCACCACCACGGCGACCAGGAACCATCGAGGCAACAACCTTGGTGCCCCTGACTACGAAAACAAGCCGAGCTGCCCCCCCCCCCCCCCCCCCCCCACCATCCCTCCCTACTCTTCCTGCCACCGTCTTCAGTTCTTCCGCCGCCCCGCCCCGAACCCGTCGCACGTTTCTCCGCTGTACTTTTATTTTACTTTTTCCTCTCGCACTATCTTCGTCGAAGAACGGACAAAAAAAGGAGTCCAAAAGTGCGAAGAGAGCTCTTCCGCGCCATCCGGACTCGAGCGCGCGTGGTGTGATGGTGATGGATGAGGAGACCTCATGCAGCGGCCCGCGCGCACACACACACGCATGGCGAGCTTCACCACCGCCACCACCACTGCGCTCCATTTCCGATTGGAACCGATTGAAATTTGCTCCTCCCGGTACTTCTTTCTTTCTCCTCCTCCGCTCCTCCATTTCGTGGCTATTACAAAAACGAGGAACCTTTTCTTTTTCCTCTCTCTCTCTCTCTCGGACTAAACGGGACTCATTGCTTCCGCGGAGGAGCTCGCTCACCTGCGCTCGCCCAGGGTGGATGTCGGTAGGGAGCGTATCCCCTGCGCGAACGGGCGCTGGGCAAGGCGCGTCGATACCGTGTCCGTTGCAGCCGCAGCATTCGGCGCCGCGGGTTCATAGCACGCAGCCTTCGCGGTCCGCTCCTCCTTGGTTGGCACGCGAAGCTGCGCGCATATAACTGCACGCGCGTTGCGCGATGTCGCGGCGACCCTGAGGAGGTGGTACAGATACGCGCACCTTTCTATTTTTTTCGCTGCTGTATACGCACGCACGTAGGAGCAGAGGCGGCGGCTTTGGCCGCGCTCTTCTTCTACCAGCTCTCGTAATGGGACGAGAACAGTGGCGTCCCTTGACTTCCGCGTGCCTGCATTATACGAGCCCGCCGTTGCTTGATGCTGCCCTTTCGGTTCTCCTTTGTATCTCTCCTTGAACGTGCATGCAGCGGTGGCTGACTGAAGGGAGGCTTTGTTTCGTTCGCCTGCCGGACAGGCTACCGCTCGGACCTACTGTACACGGACGTGCGCTGTGGTGGGCAGCGCGCGTGCCGAATTAAAGCGACCCGCTTCGCGTTCGTCTTCCGCGCCTGAGCGAATTAGCTCGAACGAGAGAAAAAAAGAAACTATCATGTGGCGGGTGTCACGTCTTATCTTCTAACCCCCTCACCCCCCCCACCCCGACCGCTTCCCTTTTGCTTCGTGCAGCAGAAAAGGTGTGCTACGCAATTAAGAAGGTCGTATCTCCCTTCCATTCTTCCGTGTCCCATTGAAACTTGAAGGTCAGGGCCACGGTCTCGTTTCGTCTCTAGTTGTGCGAAGGCTGAATTTTCGGGTGTCACCCGGAAACGACGGGCCCGCAGTTTGTTTCGTTGTGTTCTTTTAGCATTGTTTTGTTGTTTCACGGCTTCAGTGGTGTTTCGATTGACGAAAGGACTGACCGAGGTCCGACGTAGTGGTCGTGCGGAGAAACTTCAAACGAACGCGTAGGTTGTTAAGTTAGACGGCCGAAACCCAGTAGTTGGCAAAGCTTAGGGAAGCTTGACTCACGCACGGTGTTCAGGACCCAGAGCGCTTCGCACGCCCAAGTGAAGGGTGAGATTCTTGCATTTCTTTGGGGGGGTTGAGGCTTCTGCTTTCCACGCACGCAATAACATCCGAGCTATAGCGTCCTTCTCCCACACTTTACTACTTTTGATGCGTTTCACGGCACTACGCGAGATTGTGCAGCGCGTCGCTGTGCGCTGTGTAAACATGGATGGATGGATGGATGGATGGATGTTATGAGCGTCCTCTTTGGAACGGGGCGGTGGGTTACGCCACCACGCTCTTCCTATTATACTGCCTAATGTCCTACCTAAGTTAAAAAAAAAAACCCTATGAACTGCCACAACCAAATTTTCTGATCCCCTATTGCGAGCTTTGCTTTTGTACGTCTCCGTTTCTTGTCGTTTCCCTACTTCCACCAATCTTCCAGTCGCCTCTTACTCATCTCTATTGTGCGGACATGTTTACTTTTCCACTGCTCTCGCTGAACCCAAGGGCTTCAAGGAGGCCAGTGGTGCCTAAATCGACCGTGGGCAGACGTCTTCAACACGCGGTTTCCGGAAGCGCCATGTGGTGTTAGTGGCCGAGCGTCGTACTAATTTTTGCGTTATTTAAGTTACGACTCGGAAGCCGACAGACTTGCACAGTGTAGTGACGTTGTCGTGGGGACGCGGTAACAACTTGATTCGCTCGTGGAGCTTTCACCTTGCGGAAAGCGTCGCTGCGGGAAAACTTGCCGCGATGCAGCAGGCTTCTCCGTCGCATCTGTTCATGTTTAGACAGTTCATCGCAGTGCAACAGCTTAGCACTAGCACGGTTCTGTATCGCCATTGTTTTTTTTTTATTATTATTATTAATTTGTTTTACTTGAACGTCTGGCACAGCGTTCGCTTTGGCGTTGGAACGAGTCTCCCTTGAGGTCGGGCTGACCTATTCAGACTCCACGTTGCGACTCGTGAAGGTGAAAGTTGGTCGCGAAAGTTTTCTCTGAAGGCGGCACATCTCGCGAGCTTATGCACGGAAGAGCGGCGCCACCCGATTGTCTTTTGCATTACCCTTATAGTGCAACAAAGGGAGGAATGTTTCCCTAATTACGCCAATTCGATTCTGCAGCGGGTTTTGTCCGTAGAAGTTGTAGCCCCCCCCCTCTCCCTGCGTGCCGCCATTCCAGCTTCTTCCCACGGTTGAGACAGGCCAGACTTCGCCGTCCACTCTGCGTCCCGAAATTCACACGGCAGGCGCCGCTTAGACGATCCTGGCCGTGATCTTATAAGCGGCGGCCCAAGGGCAATGGCATCCGTTGCGGTTCGCTTTCTTCTCGTCGGCCGCTGCCGTTGGAGCGAGGCGGCGGCGGGGGTTTTATTCATTGGGCGGGCGGTGTCGGTGTCTGCGAGTGAGCGAACGCGCCTCTTCGACGGCGTTCTTGCGAGCGGCTAACGAAGCACCGGTGGCCGCCTCGCGTTCGCCGCTCTCTTTTCTCTCCGCCTCGTTGTTTTCTCCGGTGCTTGCCCCGTTTGTTCCGAGCGCGCGGCTCTCGAGGTGGTGGTGGCGGTGGCTGCTTCTTGCGCCGCTGCGCTCGTGAAGGCGCAAATTAAATGAAGCCGCCGCGAGCGAGCGCTTGTTATTCGCCACGGGGTGTCGGAAAAGGATGAGGCCGAGAAGAGGGGGCTACTATTCAAGGAACGCAGCGGCCTGTCTCGTTTGTCTGTTCATGATGACCCTCGTGGTAATGGGAAAGCGCAACACAGCGGTGGCCCCCCACCCCGTCCACGGCACTACTTGTGAACCCGTCCCGACCTCTCGTGTGCCGTAGCTGCTGGTTGCATCTGCCGCGACGCAACCTTTCGGGAAAGCGCGCGCGTAGCGCGAGTTGACCGACCGCTGTCGGTGGAGAAGCGTCGTCGTCTTACGTGCCAGAGGTGGGCTTTACCGCAAACGTGTCGTGTCCTGCGAGTAAGCCAACTTGGCGGCCGAGCGGTGTGGCTCCGGCCGCAGAACTTGAGTACTGCCCAAATTGAAAAAAGAAAGTGCCATTTTTCTTTTATCAACTTTGTGTTATTTGTTGCGACCTGTTATAATTCGGTGGGGCATGAGGAAGTCAAAAGCCTGTGCTTATCACCAGCGTCTTCTGTGTGTCCCCATTCTTTCTTCCTTTTTCTTTTTTCATATCTTCAAGCGTTTATGATTATTTACTCATCCTGCCGTTTCTTTGTCTCAGCATAAATGTGCTTGAGCAGCTAAGGCAGCAACGTGACGTGTCTGCCTTGATGTTAAGAAGTGAATAGAGTAACATCAAGATAAAGTCAAACAAACATTTTAAAAGAAAAATGTTCTCACTCTGAGCACAAAGCCCTGTTCAGTCATGTAGCTCTGTACAAAAAGTGTCATTCTTTCTTTCTTTTCTTTTTTACCTGTAGACTGTCACTGTACGCATTAAGACTTATTTATGTTCTTTACATAGGGGCCAAACACGGAATCTGTTAATTGGGACAGGTGGGACATGTCTTCTCAGTAGTGGAGGGTATGATGCAACCATCCGTTAGGAAATTACAGTCGTGTTGATAAGAATAGACCAACGTAATACTCTTTCTTCATGTTGGCTAGTGCAACAGCTGCTGGTTCAGTTCTTGCTGCAGGAGCTGCATTGTGATAAATATGTGTGTCTACATGCTGAACTTTTCATTCATCTTAGCCTTCAGTAGGTTAAGTTAGAAGCATGTTCGGAATTTCGGTGTTAATCTCACTCATTTGTAGTTCCTTATTGTCAAACTGTCAGCGGGACTCTCAAGCTGTTCTATTTATTTTCTGGGATCATTTACTTGCACCTTCTTTGAGGAGCAGTGAGCTGATGTTATGTTCTCAAATCAAAAGCAATGCTGAAGAAAGCAGTGGGCTTCTTTCATCATACTAAAATTGTTTGATTATTTAGCTGCTTTGGATTTACAATAGTTACAATTTAGAGGAAGTCACTCAATGCAAATGGCATAGCTCAAGTGCTACATTTATTGCTTGATTTATTGTGTAAGAGGAAAAAAGAAAAGAAAACCTTCTAGAGTTCTTTATTTCACTCACGCTTATCATGTACCTGTACGCAGTTTTGAACGAGCTGCATGGTCTGGCACGAGGTGGATCTCGTCCGGGACCGTGCCCTGACCACTGTGAGAAGGTGGGCTCGAGTGCCAGGGCGGCCCTCGCCTATCTAGAGGAAAGGTTTGGCCAGCGGGAGCCAAAGCTGCGGGCGATCACCATCAGGGGCTCCGTACTGGACACAATCAGCTTCCGTAGCGAAGATCTTGGCGATTACAAGGTACACCATGACTGTGTGTTGTTCGTCCCTTTTTTTCCACGGGATTGCACCTGGCACTGATCCTTGTTGGCTAATCTGCACTTAGCAGAAAACTGCTAGATTTTTTTTTAAGTGTCCCTAACTTAGCTCTCCTAGACTAATTTTCTTTTGTTCAAGCCACTATATCCCTAACATTCCATGTTCTTGCTTAAGACATTTGTCAGGTGCCTGTACTATTGAGAGCAAAAGTCTAGATAAGTATACCTTGCTGTTATGACTGACTTGGCCATGGTTGCTCGGTTGCTATGGCATTCTTCCACTGAGCACAAGACAGGAGCTTCAAATCCTGACCACAAACAGCATTGGAATCGGAGAGCTTTAGCTGTATGATCTATGGAAAAGCACTTAGCCATAAGATTAAACTTCTGGCAAGATGAAGCACATGCATGGTAGAGAATTACTACAGTACAGCTCGCACAAGAACACATGAAGGGCAAAAACATCAATTCTGATAGTTGCCCTATGCAAAAGCACCTAAATTACGTAAGCTTGTGTGCATGTGAAAGAATGCTTATCTGGAGCTGTCCAGTACAGTGTCACTCATTATCCACAGTCACATTGCAGCTGTAGGACATGAAAAGTTCACCAATTGATCAACTACATTTCTCTCAATTTACTGCAGGGGACCAATGATGACCAAATTCTGACTTGCTGCCTGCTGCTTTGCAATGATCGTACGGAGCATGCACTTCCTAGGGAGCCTGGTGAGTATACCATAATTCTGGGAATGGCAAAGAGATCAGGAACTATATAAAGCAACATTGGGTTTGATTAAGGTCAGTTAACCTTGTTTGCGTTCACACTGAAGGATTCTTGAGCAGCGTGAAAAGTACCTCACATGGGGCACTGACTGGACAAGGCAATGAAGTGACAAGTTGGTTTAGGAAAAAAAAACATTTTAATACTATTTAGGTGTGTAATGGCATTTGTGGCATCGGCAAGAAAGCGGTCACAGCAGAAACAAACAGTTGTATGCAGCGACCGTGGACAATCTGAACTTTCACATAGCCTGAAGTTCTTGGTAGCCGATTAGGGTACTACTTATAAAGCAGTGATGTGTCAGTGGGGCGGGGGGGGGCTAAGCACATGGATAATGCTGAAGACAGTAGGCTGTTTTGAGATGTTAGATCAAAGAATTGGCTCTTATAACAGTTTCACAAGCACTACAGTCTATACAAAGTATGGCTTGCGACTGTTACTTCATGCGAATTAACCTTGCTTGTTTTGTTTGACATTCATCAAACCACTCCAGTATCTCAGTGGCTATTGCGTACTGCTGAGCTCGATATCACACGTTTGATCTCGTCCGCCGTAGCTACATTCCAGTGGGGGAAACGTGCAAGAACTCTCATATACCAATCATTGGACGCACGTTATTGAAATACAAGTGGTCAAAATTAATCGAGTGTTTCCCACTTTGGCATGTCTTATAATCATATTCTTGTTTTAGCACGTAAAAACCCCAGAATTAATATTAAAAATTGACATTATCACATGCAGAAAGAGTGTTGTGCTTACCAGGCACTTTTGTTCTTCTGGCAGATGCACCGGTGAAGCTATACCGCGAAACAGTTCTAATCACTGAGGACCGGAACCTGTGCGTGAAAGCCCTGACACACAATGTGCCCGTACGGGACCTGCCAGCCTTCCTCCGTTGGGCCAACATTTCGTGAGGGCAGCGTATGAGAGAGAGAAACGCCTCTCTGCCACAACACAAACGAGCAATGCAGTGAAGTCTGCGCCAGAACTACCTGAAGGATATCGCTACCTCCAACCCCACTCTGAACAACAGCCCTCGGGTGCACCCTTCCTTCCAGCTCTGCAAGCACAGGTCTATCAGGCTGGCCAGCTAAACCGTAAAGCACATCGCTGACTGAAACCCAGGAAGACAGGGCGCCTAGTTTTGCTTCCGCTAGAGCGCCCCTTTAAGGAGATGATGCAATGTCTGTTATAACATTTTTGAGGGGGGTTGGCAAGAGGAGAAATTAACTCTCGGCTGTTTCACGAGGCACGCACGAGATCTGTGCACAGGCTCATACTAGCTGCAGCAGAATAGCAGCATTTTTTTCCTTGTGCTTCGTTTCTTTTTTTTTCTGCAGTCTCTTGTAGTGCGCCTCCTTGATTGATCGTCATCACCCAGGATGAGAACAGGAGAGCACAGGATCCAGCCACAGACTGCATTCTCTGCTACCGTGTTAACAAAGCTATCTGCAAAAGAGACAGTTTTTGATTTTTGAGAGGCTATCTGTTTCAGTAATAAAGCATGCAAAGGAACAGGAAGGATAGAGTGACTTGACTTTTTGCTACATCACTTTACTGCGCCTATTCTTCACACTTGAATTGATGAAAAGCCGCAGCTGCTGGAAGCGCCTTATGAGTGCTAAGACAACTCCTCGACACGTGACAAGCGCATGCCAACAGTCTTGCAGGAGTAGCACAGTCATAGAGAATCGGGTACACATTCAAAAGGAAGAAATTTGTGTGAAGCAAGTGGTAAAGCCCCATGGTAAATGTAATTGTACTATATTTTTGCCACTGGTGAATGAAGATCTAAGGTCTGGTTGTGCTGCAGAAGAACCATGTTTGTATGTTTTCCGAGAACACAATGGCAGTATGGTCATGTAAACTCACTGTGGTCGTATGTTCAGAACCAGTTGATTGTGACGACAGTTTTGGGCCCGGTGGGCAAGAATGCTTTGTCGGGAATGCACCTTTTCCTCTATATCTCGCTCACTCTTAGATCACTACAGGGAACCACGAATACCTTGACATCTTTGAGGCGGTTTCCTAGGATTTCAAGAATGCATTTGTCAGAAGATAACATAGTGCAAACTTGTAGCATATCTAAGAGCAATGCAACATAGCCGTAGACTGCATTAAATACCTGTTTGTATTAGCAAGCTTGTTTTTCTTGTGTAATGTTCACTGCATTTTATTACTCTTAACACAGTACAGGTTTTATTTCTTCAGTATAAATTCCAGAGGCTGCATGTACAGCATTTTACCTGTGCGTAAATTTACATGCAGTTGTAAAAAGCTTCCCTCAGCAGACAGTAAGCAGACATTGTCAATTTACTGTAGTAAAATGTCTCAGGCGAGTGTCTCTCCTTTGTCTTTTGAAAGCTTACTGTTACTTGCACACAGCTGTGTAACCATAGGTAAAGTTACCCATGTGTAAAATGCTTCATGCAAGCTGTTTCTGGTCTCCAGCTGAAATCTCGTTCAGTGATATTCTGTATGGTATTAATATTAGCTCTGTGATTTTTTTTTTCTCACTTGAATAAAGCAAGGTGTTCTGGGCCACGGTTCCCATTCATTTATGGCAGGCTTATTGTGGTGTGTGTGATTTTGATTCTTGCGTACATATAAACTGGGTGAGAAAACAAAAAGAGCAAAAGGTGTGTCTGTAAGTATTTTATTGAAAAATGGAATTCATTGTGTACATGTTCCTCTTTTGCACCCCCAAGGTGCCATATTTCAGTTTAATTTGACTGGTGGTGTGTTAAGTGTGCAGTCATGTTGAGGTTGTGATACAACTCGTGTTCACATGTGCTCTATGTGAAAGCGAATAGCTTTTTTGTGTCTGTGTTTTCATCATATCATGCCACGTCTTACTACCTCCATTTTTCTTTTTTTTGGTTGTTGCTAGCTTTTGTGCGTTTTTTCTCGGGTGATGTGGTGACATTGTCTTGCCCCACTCTACCAGATGGATGGATTCTTGCTTCTTTTTTTTTTTTTTAGCTTCAATTTTTTTCTGCTTCAAAAAGCTTTTTTTTTTTAGCATCAGTTTTTTTCTGTTTGTGTTTTGTATTGTGCTTTTCATTACTTTTCATTGTGTGAAATACACATTGTAAACATTTGCTATGTCATGAACATTTCATGTAGTACACAACTATGCGAGTTCTGTAGCTGTGCATAAAATTTGGCGAGCATTGTGGTAGTTACACAGTGGTACGAATACAAGAAGCGGCTGTAGCTGCAGCAATTGCGCTACTTGCATTTCGCTGTGTCAATTTGAGACAAGGGTTTTGTGATTAACCGCACGCAGCTGTCAAGTCATCAGATTATTGTTTTTTTACGCTGTGGTTATGTTTGTAGGAGTAATGGCATGACATTGGTCTGAAAATATTTGAAATAAACTTGTCTTTTGCAGCTGTTTATGTGCGGTGGTCTTGGGCATGCGGTTGTTAAGAGGTAGCAATTGCAAGGTGACAGCACATGCTTTTACTGATTGCCATTTTTTTGTTATATGCATGTTAAAGCTGGAGTTCGGTCTAGGTTTGACTTCCACAGTGCTCGCAGTTGTGCTTCTTCATCTCGTTCACATTTCTTCATGTTCTTTATTTCTCTTCCTCATTGCTTGTTCAAAAGAAGTTCACTACTACACAATGTTTCACTTTGATACTCATGCTTGGGATACTGGCTCCAAGTCGGCAGTGCTGCTGGTACAAAGTGGTTATGGGAAACAAGATTCATTCCCATCACTGCTGGTGGTGGTATGTGTAACGGGAACACCTCGGAAACCAGTAACTGGTGTTCTTATTGTCTAGAGGCAGGTGTATTGGTGTCCTCGTTGTTGTCGGTGTTCCGAGTGGTGCTTCTATTGTTCGCCTCTACCGAATGGCCAGAGTTGCAGAAACCCAAGCTTACCTACATTTGATGCGGCACTTTTTGCAATCCATGTGCGACTTTGTACACCCCTCGAATGCGGCCCTCTGTCTTGCAATAACAGCAGGAAAACTGTACTAAAGCTTCATGCTTTTTGGACCATCCCAGATGCCTTGTAGACATTGTTATTTTACTCACTCCCAATAATATGGGCAAAAAGTCTATCAGCACTGATGGAACAATTAACCATTTGTTCCCTTTTCACAAAGATATACATATATATACAAATAAAGGTTGTCTAAATTCCAAAGGTGATGTGCATGCACTAAATGATGACGTGGTCTCTAATTTTCATGCTGCAATGCCTTGTGGAAACCTGAAAACAGTGCTTTAGTGCTGCAAGTTCATAATAAAATCCACAAAGTGAAGACAGCATATCCACACTGGCAACCTTTTTTTGTATAGCAGCCTGTAAGTATTGCAGTTGCATACACTTGAGTGTAGCTGCTAAAAGAAAATGTGGGACATTGTCTCTGCAATACCACTACCATAATCTCGGTAATCACTGAAGTGTGCTAGCCTTTATGCAGTCTATTTTGGTGTTGATTTGAATTGTGGAGCTTCATTTGTTATTGTGTTGCTTTTGGTGTCCTCTCTCATCATGCTCGGCGCAGAGTACAAGGCATGTTTCCACCCTGCTTGTGAACCAACCTTTTTAGCGGTACAGTGTCTCCCGACTTAATGTCGTTCCATGTTTTGTTGGCCATTTTCTTTCTTTAAGGGCTACATGTTGCCTTACTTTACCTCCTGCCACACTCACAATGTGAGTGAGACTCGTGTTTTAATTCCTGGTTACACATTTCAATGCTGCCATTAGTTCTCTCTTTCTCTTTGTGAGTATGTGCATGTGAGTCCTGTCACAGTGAAATCCAAGCACGTTTAGGTCGTATGTGATGGTCATTAAAAACAGTTTCTATTACAACCTTTGCCTATATTTGTCTTGCCTACATTTGAAGAAGATTGTGTCCTTTTGCTTCCTGTCTCTATTTCTGAAATCTGCTACATACAATCCATTAATTCCATGCATTTTCTGTATTATTCCTTTAAAAGGTTGAATTGATATGGAACCTTTATGAATGCCATAGGTGTTGTACAGGAAATATGTCGAATGACCGTACTCTCTACGTGCAAAGGGTGGATGATTGCATTAATATACCGTCACGGCTGCAGTGTGCGACAGTCTGTACAAATTATTGCAATAACAATGCGGTGAAACCTCGCTATAACGAAGGTGAAGGGGAAGCCGCGATTATGTGTATCCATCAGTCATAACGGTTGTCCATTCTCACGGCCGACATTGACCCGCCAATGCAAGGATGTGTTGTTAATTGATGCTGCGTAGACCACTGCAAAAGCCTCCTACGCGACACCGAAGCACGGCGAAAGAATTTTCTTTTTGTCGCGTGTGTGTGTGTGTGTGTGTGTGTGTTTTTTTTTGCGATCTGTAATGCAGCTATCGACGCCAAACCATCCTCTCCGTCGACGTATGCGTGCTCGAGCAGCGGCGTAACGGTTTTAGCAGTGAGCGTTTCGTTATCGTGACGGTGGGACGCTGCAAGCCTTTCATTTTGTACAACGGCTGGCGCCTTACGCAAGCAGGCGCTTAAAAACGATAAGAACATATCGTTACGCTAGGGGGGTTTTTGATGGGCGTTGGGCTTTGAATCGAAGGCTGGTAGCGGCCGCTGGCACGTTCTGTAGAAACGCTGATAAGGTGAGGGATCGCCCGCCGAGTAGGAGTAATCTGTAACGGTCCATTTCATTTTGTATCGTTCGTCGCGATTGAGTGCCTCATCCAGGCGATTATGGCGGCGCAGCTTTGTTGGCCAATGAGGAAGCGCGAAGAACGGAACGTTAAATGGGTTGTTATAAAATGGCCGAGGGCTGATAGCTTCGTGTGCGTTGTGTTCTAGCCGCTCACTTCGCGTTGAAGCAAAAGACGAGTGCCCGCGGTCATCGAGTGACATACAGTGTTTGCCTGTGCGCGCGTGACGCCTTGCTTGTTAATTATTGCAAGTTTATACGGCCGATAAGACTAATATCCTTACTTCATATAGCCGTTTAATTTGCTATGGCAATCGATGCTTCACCTTTCGAGTGAGTCTGCGAATTTTTGTAACTACACTGGTAGGTACAGCTGTACGCAGAAAAGCCTCCCACTGTAAGCACAATCATTGTACTCTGGCTGGAAACCGCTAAAGAATGAAAATTATGCAACAAAAAATCGTCTAAGTAAAAAAAAAAAAAGAAAAGCGAATGACGAAGGACAAACTTCAGAAGTATTGAGGCACGGTAGTAATAATACTTAAAAAAAAAGAGAGGAAATCTTAATGCAGAAGTTTCTCTGCAGTCAAGGTAAACATGTATGCGCAAGCACTTCGAAATTAATTAAAGAGCATCGTCATTGCCTCTCGGCGGGAGTGACTCATGAATCGGGCCGGTGCTGATAACGCTCGATTAGGATGCATGTCGCAAGTCAGTGGTGGTTGGAGGGGGCTGGGGACTTTCACTGCCCATACAAATCGCCGATGCGAGGGAGCGTGGTCTCACGGAACTGAGTTGCGCCGGTGCTCGCGTCACCGCAGACAACACTAGTATGTTTGATCGGTTTATATATCTATTGTGATCCGGCCCTCGTATTACCGCGACGTATGTGCCGGTTGACGTGGCTCTGTTCTCAACGGAACGACGCAATAAAAACATGCTATACCTAAATATTCGAACGTGCTTGGCTAAGTATGGCTGATCATGTCCGGCAACCATCCTCAATTTTGATGAGGAAAAGTTCTGTTTTGCTGCCCGAATGCCGAGTACAATGAAATAAACGCTATAGTTTTACAGAATAAAATAAATATCGTCGCTAGGCCTCCTCCGGTTCACTTCAAAGCTAAAGCTGACGGCGCTTCGGAATGAATCACTGACGCTCCCAAGCCGCAATATTTTCTTACCGTTGTTGTCGCTCTTCGCAATAATTATAATAAGTGCGACATGCGCTTCGAGTGGCCAGTTGTTTACCTCTGTAGGCAGAGCACGCGTATGTGCGAGCAGACGACGCAGCATGGTTTTGAGTCACTATTTTTGTGACCCACGGGACCAAGCCGTGTTGCGTTTCCTCTCCTACGACGTCATAGCATCACCCGAAGCCCAGAAACCGAAATCGCTCGGTAAAATAAGGCTATTATTAAATTATTTATCGGGTATGTATAAATCCCGCGGTGTGTATCGTGCTTCCTGAAGCAGTAAGCAACACTCGACTCAAAGAACGCATGAACGAAAATTTTCATTTCTATACCCCTTTAGGCACTCCCCATACGTGGGCCGATCCCGAAGATGGTGCAATGCCGGGCCGACCCGCGGCGGAGGTGAAGCAGCCGTTAAGCACTCCCCATGCGTGGCCGATCCCGAAGGTAGTGCAATGCCGGGCCGACCCGCGGCGGAGGTGAAGCAGCCGTTAAGCACTCCCCATGCGTGGGCCGATCCCGAAGGTAGTGCAATGCTGGGCCGACCCGCGGTGGAGGTGAAGCAGCCGTTAAGCACTCCCCATGCGTGGGCCGATCCCGAAGGTAGTGCAATGCCGGCCGACCCGCGGCGGAGACGCAATTCGCCATTAAGGGGCCCACATTGTTACGTATTCGACGGCTAGACGCCGAGGGAGGCAGGACGATCGGCCCAAGGAACAGACGACCCACGCAGCGCAAGGAAAACAATGACATTTATTCTTTCAGCGACGCGCTCTTTGAGCGCTAAGCATCCAATCAGGGGGGTGGCAAAATAAAGAAGGATATCGCGGCAAGTGGGCCAATCTCATCTGCAGATTCCAACGTAGAATGCGACCAGCACCGCGAATGTTACAACATACACAGCTTCGCTAGTCAGCCTTCTTCAGAGAGTGGAAGGGCACTGAGTGTTTTTCTCTCTCAACTTTCGTATCCATTTTCCCTTTCCAGAGTACAGGGTAGCCAAACGGAGATATCCTCTAGTTAACCTCCCTGTCTTTCCTTCCTTGGCTTTTATCTCACTTACTGAAATGTCAAAAAAGAGCGATACAGAAGAAAGGGGGAAAAGCAGGGAGGGTAACCAGAGGGGCAGATCCGGTTCTGAAATGCCAAGATTGTACATGCAGGTAAAGTGCGGACCGACTCCCAGGTCTTCATTCTGGGGACAGTTATCATATTTGCCAATGCCTCCGCCCCGTTGTCAGATTAAACGCCGCACGCAACAGCCGCGTCACATCAGGGATGACCTTTGCGCCCATCCTCTCTTGCATGCGTAGTTATGCGAACGACAATTAAAATTTGGAGTCGGATATCTCGGAGCACAGACACGCTAGTACAATTCTTCCAACAGATACTGCCTGTATATAGATCTGTAGAAACACGACTGCGTCTAACTTTGCAGTACAAACATACCCACTAACTGCAGTGAGCATGAAGTTGATTAGTCAATTTTAGTTATTTGGGTTGCTGACAGCCATAATTATCATTTCACTTTGTGCCCCCTGTTACGTCCCAACACCACCAAGGGTGTTAATTGACCATTTGGCACATGTCAAACCATCGCACCTCCTAACCAGACGTTAGCGCGGCGTGGACAACGACTAAAAGCGCTCCCCCCCCCCCCCCCCCCCCTATTACCTAGAAACAGAAGAAAAGGATGATTGACAGGGAACCCGGTCAACGAATGGATAAGCGCTCCTAATTAGAGGAGTCAAATCACCACCCGTCCCTCGGCACTTATCCAGCCGTCGAGACAGAATGCAAACAGGCTGCTGCAAGATTCCACGAAATGCCCTCAGGCGACGCTTGACCTTGCTGACTGAACGAAGGACGGGGTGGGCAACGACGAACGGACCAGGTGTCGCCGGATGATTTCTTTTTGCCATGAATTCCAAACCAGTTTCTTCGAGGCGGAGTTGCCTGGGCGTGGTATTGCAACGGAGTCGACCATGGTTATTTGCTGCTGGACAGTCTTGAGATTCCCTAATTGACTCGCCTAGGGAATACGAGGAGATTAAAAGCCGATACTTTTCGAGTGAGGACAGAGGGTCCTGATGTGAACTGAGACGTTAACTTGCACCTGCATGGAGTGGGCTTCCTCACTGGAGCCGTGCAACTAAGCTAAATAAATCCCTTTTCCTTCATTTTCTACAACTTGATGTCGTAGTACAATGAGCTTGGTCGATTCCATGCCCAGAACGCCAGCCTAGCCGCAACACCGCCCTGACCACATTACTCATTTGCACAGGTGGTCTTCGCGTGCCTCTCAGTGCCTAAATTTAACAAAACCATAACGCTTAATTTTGTGTGTGTTCCGAAGAACGGTGAAAGGGGTACGAAATTCACTCGTACCTAGCTATCCCTTTCGTGAATTATTATATTGCCTACATTTGACTAGAACACTCGCAAAAGCACTAAAAAGCGTGATGTAAGCTTTTCGCAGGCTGTATCCGTTTTATATGCGGATTTACAATGCTCACACCAAATGCCGAGTCCTGTAGATAATATGGTCTGCCATAACTAATAAATAAAAAAAGAAGAGCTTTGAGTCTTGCAAAGTTCTGCATGTGAAATTTGCAAGCGAGAAACGGTACATGTCGCACACAGGTGACACATTTGGGTTTACTCTGGGTAGAAAGCTCAGCAGTCACATGCTCTCCGATTTCGGTTAACTTTTGCAGGACGTTCTTACTGCCCCTTTTCTGCTGACGTAATCGCCCGCTCGGTGTAAAGGTTCAAATCAGAGCCGCCATTTTGTAGGGACGCCTTTTTCGATGCTAATGCATTTCGCGTTCGTGAGTGGCCGCGATCGACGCTCCCGCCCAGGACGGAGCGTCGCCTGACCACTGCGGAAGGACATGCGCATCGGCGCTGTGTCGTTCTGTCCATGCGTTCCGCCTGTTCACGCGTTTTGCGCCATACTATTCCAGCCGACGCGTCCACTGGCATGCATCTAGAGGTCACGGAGAAAAGGGAAAACAGCACTGCAGGGGAAGCCGACTTCCAGTAGCATGGAAGTGGTCCGCAAGAGCGCTGTTTCTTTAACTTCAAGTTCCGTTTCAAAACACACTTTTTATTAATCGAGAACGTTATCCAATGACATTGAGTATCGAAAAGATGGTAGACAAGGGGGACGAGCACTGGGGAAAGGCGCTCGAGCACACGGGCAGCCAGCCGTGCTTGCCGATGGCTGCGGCGCGCCAGAGAGCGTGGGCGGGACTCGACGGGGGCGCGTGCGACAGTCCCGCGAATATGCTTCCGACGGTTGTGCCGATGAAGCTGCGCGCCCCGCGGCGGGCCACAACCTCGCACACGAGCCTCGACACGCAGGTGTTGGAGTCTAGAAAGCCGACGGCCCTGTACAGGGCGTTGTCGAACCGCTGGGGCAAACCGACGTCACCTTGGTCGTGGTGGCCGGCGTGGATGTGATGGTGGTGGTGGTGATGATGGTGGGTTCGCTTGCGCCGTAGCTGCGAGGAAAAAGAAGAAAGAGAGAAAGTGAAATTATGAGCCGACGGAGACGCACACACACACACGCACGTGAAGAATGGTCACTATGTTGTGTCTCCCTCGGGCACGTTTCGTTCATTTCATTAATTAATTTCACTTTTCTTTTCCGTGTTTACGCGTCTTTATGGCGAACGGTGAGCACTATTCACATTTATACTAGTAAAGGTAAGCCCCCTCCGCATTTGCATAGTAAAGTTCCCTTGGCACCCCCCCCCCCTTTCCCTGAAATAAAAAAAAAATTCTCGGTACGTGCCTGGTCTCTCTTGCACTTCCGCCGGACGAAAACTGTCCTATTTGACGCGAGATAAGATTTATAACATAAAACAACAAGACGCGCGTTTTTTTATAGAAAAGACGCGAGAATGAAACAACCTGCAGCGACACCGGCTTGAGATTGACTACAGCATATTGGAAAGACGAGTTTCCTGAACTTTTATTGAGCGACGAATTGCCCAAATACAAATTTTAACGTTACACTACAAACCAATCGCTCTTGCAACAGAACTGATTGTTGGTGCTTGCTAAAAGACATGTTTTTTGCCGCAATTGAACACACACAAAAGGAAGACACATAAAGACAACACGGGCGGCACTTCCAACTGATTTAATTTGGGCTGCGAATATGAATATGTGACCCGTGGGTCGCAGCCCAAGTTAAATCAGTTGGAAGTGCCGCCCGTGTTGTCTTTATGTGTCTTCCTACCTACCTACCTCTCATCGCAGAATTAACGAAAATAACACTTCACATAGAAGGATCTACCTGTGTAAACTGATCGTAGAGGTAGAGCTGAACTGCAAATTTCACAGATTTTCGAAAGATTTTCGAAGTAACAGTGATTCCGCTTCGGCGACCTTGTACTCGGCGTGGTGCGACTTGTCCGAGCGGTCCCGCAGTTCTTACGCATTTCCAACTCGTTCGCTTGGCCTGGCTTTCAGTGAACTATAACCATTACGGCATAACTCCTCGATCTCGGGCCGAGCTCAGAGGCAGACCCCTGCATCGCACAAGCCTGGTCGGCACGTCTTCCTTTCGACACAGCGCTATATGACCCCTGCCTGCTTCACTCGCACAACAAAAACAAAAAGAAAAGAAGAAACGGAATGGTTAGCACCGCGATGCTTCAGTTGACTTACCAGAGCTCCGGTTGAGTTGTAAGAGGCGATGGCGGAAGTGTAACTGGCGAGCCGCTCCTGGTTGACGAAGTCTTCTCGACCATCGGCTCCGTTGCCGGCGGTTCTCTTGGTGTCTCTGGCAAACACATGGTTGTCAGCGTCCGTGGCAGCGTCGAATATAGGAGTGCTTCCATTGCCCTTGGCGGCTGGACGGGCGACCGAGGCTGCTGCGCCCAGATGAAGGAACGCGATGACTATCAACGTCGCCGCACGAAACAAGCAGCAAGGCATGGCAGATTGACGGGCCGCCGGAATCATTTCTCGCTTCTTCGGGGTGACGGTGACCTCACGCGCTGGTGTGGCGCGATAGTTAGCCGAGAAGATGGGTGCCACCTGATAACAACGACTCCCAGCGACAGGTCTGAAATTTTGCGCCTGCCGCGGGCCTTTTTAGCTCCTTGAAAACTGGGCGGGGCCAAGAGCAAATAGTGAGCCGAGTGTCAGTGGGCGGGGAACGAGTGTGCCATTGTGGCATTCCTGGAACTCAACAGCTGAACAAAGGTTGCCGAGAGAGATGCTCATGGGAAGGAGGGCCAGACATGTGGGCGGGGCTACGCCTTGGGTGGCGTTGACCGTCGTTGTCAAACCCCCAGTGGCATATCGAGCGAGAGTAGTGGGTGGCTACGAGATAGATGAACAGACGATTAATGCCAGAAAGTTTATGAAAGAGGTACGGGCCTTGTGTGGAAGCGAAGATTAGCTTGTGGGCTTTCGCCCATGACTTGTCAGGCCACTTTGTCGTACCAGTGCTTTGGAAGCGGTCTTAAAGCGAAGCTTTCTTTGCCTCTTCCTTCGAATTTCCCACTGCTGCTGCTGTGGGCTGTAGCAGCAGCAAAGGAACGGTGGCGGAAGAAACTCGTTTTCACCCCACGCGTCGAATGTGCACAATGCCCTCTGGAGTTCCCTGGCCGTCGCCACATTAGCTGCTTGACAGCTGTAATTAGGCGTGACTCCCCTCAGAAGCAGTGCAGAAGCTGCAGCGCTCCTCTTTCTACTAACGTGCGAGGCCGGAGGGGACGCACATAAAACTGTAGAGAGGAGAAGGAGGAGAAGAGGCAGTTCCCATATAAGAGAGGGGGGAGGTAACGTGAGAAGGCAAAGAAACCTCACTGCTATACGACAGCGGTAAGCTATAAACAGGATAAGCTTAAGTTCGAGGTACGGTACAGTATGTTGCTGCTATTTCTGAGAAAAAAAAAAGCCATGCAAAATGTCGAGCGGGCAACTCACGCAGGGCGTGCAGAAGCAGAGACACATCAATTAAGGCACTGCAGGGTCCAGGAGACACTACGGAAGCGGTCGACCGTCAAATCAACACTTCTGTGCCCACCTCGTTATCTCTGCTGCCAATGCATTGCTAGAGGTCGTGGATGTAATCCCAATCGCGGCAGCCGCATTTCGACGGGGGCCAAATAGAAAACGCACGTGCACGTAGATTTTGGGACACGTTAAAGAACATCACGGTGTCAAGATTAATCCGGAGTCCGCAACTACGGCTTGCCTCATAATCCGAGTGTGGTTTTCACACGCACAGCCCCATAATCCAATTCAAGTTTAATACTATTGCCACAGTGCCATGTGAGGAAATAACAATGCTCAACCCTCTCAGAGGTTATCAAATATGGCGCACAACAATGCCTCAAATAAACACCTCTCCCTGACTGATCTGTGCACTACGCAGACAAACAGCGGTGGTGCACGCAAGTTAACGTTTAACATCAACTCACCACTCTCGTGTTAGCCTAAACGTTGAAGAAATTAAGCGCTTGCGGTCAACATCACCGTCAATTATTGTCAATGAAAGCATCCAGATCGGGAAGCTTCGCTTACATCGATTCCCACAGTGCGTGGGATCTGCATAATTGTTTTGAACTCTCTCGCCGATCCGCCTATTGCAACTGCAAATCTGGACAGTGTGCATGGGTTCAGAGAAAATGAATGAGGGGAAAAAAGGGCATTGCATTGGTAAAGAACGGCGCAGAAGTGGGCTAAAAAAAATTAAATTATAGGGTTTTACGTGCCAAAACCACTTTCTGATTATGAGGCACGCCGTAGCGGAGGACTCCGGAAATTTTGACCACCTGGGGTTCTTTAACGTGCATCTAAATCTAAGTACACGGGTGTTTTTGCATTTCGCCCCCATCGAAATGCGGCCGCCGTGGCCGGGATTCGATCCCGCGACCTCGCGCTCAGCAGCCCAACATCATAGCCACTGAGCAACCACGGCGGCTGGACTCAAGCGTTTTTCTGCTGCATATCACCCCGACTTTCTTCCCTGTTATTCCTTTATTCTCTCGCTCTCTCTTTCTTACAGAAGCCAATCTCAACGTTCTAGCACGAAAAAGAAAATTAAATCTGTGGGCGTTACGTGTCAAAACCACGATTTAATAACGAGGCACGCCGTATTTTGACATGGGATTCTTTAACGGGCACCCAATGCACGGTACACAGGTGTTACCCGCCGTGCATGCCATAATGGATTTGGCGTTGCGCTGCTAAGCCTGAGCGCGGGATCGAATTCCGGCCGTGGTGGTTGCATTCCGATAGCGGTGAAATGCAAGAAACGCCCGTGCACCGCCGTGAATTTGACCACGTGAACCCCACGTGGTCAAAATTAATCCGCTGTCCCGCACCTACGGCGTGCCTCGTAATCGCGTAGTGGTTTGGTATTCGTAAAACACCAGAATTCTTTTTTTTTTCTTTTTTGGACGGGCGTTCTTTTCGCATTTTACCGCCATCGAAATGCAGCGCGGCGGCCGGGATTTCAATCCGCGACCTCGTGCTTAGTAGGGCATGCGCCACAGCCGCTATGCCACCACGACGGATCCCTCCTCCTGCCATGGCCGACGTGCTTGCCGCGTTCTTTTGTCCGTATATAGTGTATCCATTCTTGCCCCGTGCTTGCACGGCCAAACGTACATATAAATCACTGGCTTCCCATCTCAATAAACCATACCGCGCTGTGGCGATAAAAAAGAAAGAGAAGAAGAAAGACAACAAAATGGCGAAAGCCCTGGACCGTAGAGGAAGTACGGACCTTCTTTTTTTTTTTTTTCTCTCGTCAGGTTCAAGATTGCGTGTCAAGTACAACGAGCTTCATCGCGTCTCTTAATTTTCGCGCCGCCGTTAATGACCTCGGCCGGTGCGGTGGCAAGGCCGGCCGAGGCAACGCGTGGCAACGATATGTGTATCATAGCGTGTTTTCCTTTTTTTTTTTTTGACAACCGTACCTGACAGTATACATGTATATACCTAGCACGTGACGGCACTGTATACGCAGCATTATTCGTAGCGGATTGAGATCGGTGTTCCTCGTTCGTCAACCGCGGGGCCTAAAAACCAACGTGATTTAAACCAGCCTACCGTATTCACAAGTGCTGTACAAGTATCTACAAAGTATGCTAGCGTTAGCTCCCACTTAAACGGGAACATGGCGTTCAACAAAAGTGCCAGTATGGGGGCTTGTTTTGTGAGTCTTGCCGAGTTGGCGTGGAGTCTGGACCAACGCGTGGACGTGAACACAAGAATAAGGAACGAGACACGCAATGCGCTTACATCGAACAATGAAATTTCATTTTCGCATCCACCCGCCTTGGTAGCGTAATTGTTGGCCCTGGCATTGCGATGCTGGGCTCAAGCTTGCGAGTTTGATTTCGTCGGCGACGGCCTCCGCTCGATAAAGGCGAAATGCAAAAGAAAAATAAGGGGAAGAAGAAATGCTTGTGTACTCATATTTGGGAGCACGTTAGAGAACCCCATATGACCAAGATCAATCCGGAGTCTCCCACTACGACGTTCCTCATAACCAGATCGTTGTTTTTGGTACGTAAAACTCCAAAATTTATGTACTCCAATTGTTTGCATCCATTATGCTTATGGCTTAGCGAGGTGCGTCACTAAAGTAACAATAGTAATAATAACGCTAGAACATGAGTCAATACAACCGCATGAGCGATGACACTGAATGAAAAAAAAAAAACGCTTTTTATAAACCTGGAAAAAAAGAAACAATAACCGTCCAACAACACATTTCCCGTCATCTACGCGTATACATGTTTCCAGCCACGTGCAGACATTTATGTTCCATAAAGAAGTGTGATATTGATGAGTTGCCGGTGCAGAGATCAGCACTGACGTGTAATTTCTGCATGCGCGAATCAGAAATTAAAACTTCGCTATCGGCAGCAGCACGCTTCCGCGAGTGTCGTTGAATGCTGAACCTCAAAAATGCACTTTTCGTGTTTTACATAGTGTGCCTAAATAAAGGCCGCCCTGTTAAATAAATAATCGAGTTGGCGTGGGAGCCACGTGGCTAGCACGTTCCTGGCTTTGCCTCCTTACGGGCTGTTAACCCGTCCGACCACGTGGCATATGTAACTAAATAAAACACACACGCGCGCACGATTGCTAAAATCGAGTTATTCCCGGAACGCGCACGTTCCGTCTCGCGTCATTGTCGGAAGTGAGAAATTTCCAATACGAATCGCGAATACTCACTACTATACGATTCGAAAATTCTGCTCCCACGTCGGGAAACACGTGGGAGCGGGCCGCTGCGTGCTGGTGCACGTTCCGGCGGCCTTCAATAAAGTTTTCCGTTCAATTCGTTATTCGAAGTCGTCGACTATTCGTTTCTTTCGCATATATGAGGGACAAAAAACACTAAACGAACTAACATTAACACAGCGATGGATGTGAGGGCAATTCCGCGAATCAATTTCGAGGCATACAGAATAGCTGCGGTTGTTGCGTGCGGGCGCCAGTTCCTGCAGGAGCGAACACACGTGGCAAATAACTTAAGTTCTGTAATTTCCAGACATTCAGCAAGAATGGCTAGCTTTTAGGCGAGCTATGTACGGATTTCTTCCGATTTATTATTTGACCAGACTCGGCATGTTTGTAGTCCTCTAAAGGGATGATCGGTGCAGTAGCGTCATGCTTCTTGACTACAGTGAACGCAACACTGTACGCGCGTCTGGTAACACGCTATTTCCTTGATTTATTTGTGTCATTGCCATGGTGCTCCACATAATTGAAAATATTTGTTTATCATTTACAGGCTATTCAGTTGTCCGTGCTTGTAATTATGAACGGTACTGCACGCGTAGAGTATCGTTCATAACAAGCCTGATTTCCTTCTTTTTTTTTTTAATCTTAAAGCGAGGCTTTCTTTGCCTTTTCCTTGGACTTTCCCACTGCTGCTGCTGCTACTGTTGTCTGGCACACCTCGTCGTGGCTTGGTTCAGAGCGTCTGCATACATGAGACAAGCTCGGAAGGAGGGAAAGGCCACGTGAGGAACTCGTTTGACCTTTGCACCGCGTCGAATGTGCCTGATACCCTCTGGATCTCCCAGGGCGTCGCCCTTTTAGCTTCCTGACAGATGTAATTATCCGTGACCCCCCGAAAAGCATTGCAGAAATTGCAGAGCTTAGATCTCTACTAACTTGCAAGTCCAGAGGGAAGCTATAGAATGGTAGAGCGGAGGGGATAGAGGAAGCAGGGAATTCGCTCGCAGTTTTCACACAGAATGGGGGGGGGGGGGGGGGATAAGGAAAAGACGACGCGAGAACTCAAGGACACGCTACCACTGTAGACGCGACATCGGTTGCGGGCAGACGGGACAAATTTAAGTTCAAGGTACGGCGTGGTGCGTGTCGGCTATTTCGGGAAAATAAGCACCATGCAAATCTGTCAAGCGGGCAACTTACGCAGGGAGTGCAGAAGCAGAGCTGCATTCAAGCGCACCGTAGGGTCTATAGGCGACACTACGGAAGCGGTCGCACGTCAAATCAACGGGTTCGATCTCGAACCGCGGCAGCCGCATTTCGACGGGGGCGAAATAATAAACGCTCGTGCACTTAGAATTAGGGACATGTTAACCGCGTAGAACCCCGTGATTCAATGGAGATTTAATTCTTCGGTCACAATGGCACGTGAGGCAATGAATGTTCTTTACCCTATCAGAGGTTATGAAGTATGGCCCACAACAATGCCTGAATCAAACACTTCCCCCTGTGTGTTCTGTGCACTACGCAGACAAACGGCAGCGTTGCACGCAAAGTAATATGTAACATCAACTCGCCACTCTCGTGTTGGACTAAACGTTCAAGAAATTAAGCGTCCGCCGTCAGCGCCACCGCTAATTATTGTCAGTCAAAGCAAACAGCACAAAAAGTTTCGCTTACATCGATTCCCACAGTGCGTGGGATCTGCAAAATTTTTATTTAGCGGGCGGACTCCACGCAGGCGTTACATCCCATGCTTTTCTAGAAATGATACGATTGTTCGATTCGACGATTTCAATATTAGGTATGACGCTTTAGTCATATCCTTTAGTACTGGAGGAAAATAACGTCACGTGATTGCATCACGAGACGGTGATGCAAAATCAGAAGTCTTGCTTTCGCGCTGACGGCTTCCTGTTAGGTTCGGTTATCTTAACCGGATGAAGCCAACGTCGGTGCAAATATAACGCCACAAAATATTGTGAATATGTGCCGCGCAATTTAAGCGGAGTCCACTCCTGTTTCCCACCAGTTCCAGCACGTGGAGCGCCATTTTGCCTCCGGCTGAAGCCCGCAAGCGCCTCGTGCTGGCTTCAGGCTACATGCTTGCGTCTGCGAATCGAGATATAGTTGGCGGAGAAGGCGCTTGCGAAAAAAAAAAAAAAAACGCGAAGAAGAAAAGCCTACATTGTCTACCTACATCCAAACAGATAAATCAATCGGCACTGGTATATAGTGCAAATATGGACGGGGCGACCGCAAAAACACGGCACGCAGGAAGCTGTGTGTATCTGTTTCCGGCGGCATTACGTCCATGTTTTATCATGGACGTACATGGTTCAACATGTTGAGAAGCACTTTCAGTTTAACGCTCTGTATAAAAATTCGGCCAAATTCAATAACTCAAGTTTTATATACGTCGTATAAAAGAAAAAAAAAATGAAAAGCTGTGTTCCGTTTGTGCGCAAGCTACGGCAAGAGGACTCGTGCTTTCTGAGTGACTGATAATTTTAATAATTTGGAGGACTGGGAGATTCTGGGCTTCTTTTAATAATACTAAAAAAGAAAGCTTTAGCTCGGTAACTCCTGTGTAAATACATGGGAACGGAAAAATAGTTTTTCTTGACAACCACTTCACCTATTTTGACAATGTGCGTTGCATTTGAAGGAAGTTAAAATCTAGTAACTATAAAAAGCAAATTTTAAGTTTAGGTGATCAATGTTATAGAACTATACGACGCTGTTTGCTGAACCTTGTAAACCTCGTAAAAGTTAAACAAAAAATCCTATGGTAGTCGCTCTAAGCTTTCTTTCTTTTTTTTTGGTTCTCATAAGTGGTGGAGTGTTGGATTCGACACTTCGCTTATTCTTAGGAAGCATGAAAAAATTAAAGAAATAAACATCTCTGGTATTTTCGAAAGCCAGCAAAGTACCACACGCCGTGGTCGCATTTCATACGCGTTATCAGTGGCACTGTTTCACAAGTTGGGGAGTTGAGCAGCCGCTCTTTGTACTGCGACGTGATTAAGCCTAGCGTACGTGTCGTTCACAGCAGGTTTCAGTACAATGAGCACGGTGCTCATCGCAATACAGTCCCTAAAGTGCAGGGGCTTGTAAAATTCTTAAAAGTACGTATCGTTGACTTGCCACGCGAGCCTGCCTGCCTTTCTGAGAAAGAAAGCACCCGCCTCCCACTTTTACCCCTATACGTCGTCGCCTGTACTCTCTGCTCTCACAGTGACAAGGGACTTAATCTCATTGTTATACGAGGAACCGAGAGTGCATTCTCGGTTCCTCGAAATGCGGAATTCTCGGTTCCTCGAAAGAAATGCGGAAGGTGGCTTGCTGACTGGAATGTGGGGTTCAAACGAAATTTGGAAGGTCAACGAAATATTTTTAAAAAAGCAGAAAAACTAAAGAAAGTGCTCTCAACAGCAACTGTCACGTGGCCGCAGGGGCGAAGGGGTAGACCAAAGCCCCTCTGTACACGTTTTTACCAACCAGCGCGTGGATTGAGGTGCTTTAGGGCAGACTTCAGTAGCATTGCCGTCTGATAATTCTTTTTTTTTAAAGGATGGGTATATGGTTTTAAAAAACGTGCGTTGTAAATACGAACACGAGAGGGGTATAAAGGACAAATACAAGCGACTCTTTCTTTCCTTTTTGTTTCTCTTCTGTCTGCCTGCTTTGCGCCTGATAGCTTCAAGTCACGAATCCTTGTTGATTCACTTATCTTTACTTTATTTCGTTACGAAGGTATGTCCTTCCATGTGGGGTGCTGATTTTGTGTTTCATTTTTTTTTCTCTTTGTGTGTATAAACAAAAACACAGTTTGAAATTAAATTCTGCGGCTTTACTTGCCACACACAACAATACGATTATGAGACACGTCGTAGCGAGGGACTCCGGATCAATTTGGACCATCCGTGGCTCTATAGCTTGCACCCAATGCACGATACACGGGCGTTCTTGTATTTCGCCCCCCCCCCCACCCATAGAAATCGGGACCGAATTTGCGACCAAAGCCCAAAAAGACCAATAACGCGATGACATAACCAAGCGTCGGTAAGTGTTCACAATTACGCAAGCAAAAACGCATTCCTTTTTTTGTTGTTGCTTGATCTGCACACAAAGCTTCGGCTGGATGCTAAGTTTCGTGTGGCTTAAGTAATTTCCAGCGCATTACTTCATTGAAGTCGCATTTGATACTCGCATGTACTTCATTAAGTCAGACTTACTGGGATACTCTGCGTCTTATTATTTTATATCTAATTTACAATAATTCTAATATTGCATCGTATTTTAGGGTTCGTCGACCTTTCGCTTGGAAGCCTGTTCAGGCATTTTCGAATTGCACACTACCGTTTTAGTGCGTATCTCCCGTCGAAAAGCACTGAGAGCTGCGACTGTCATTCCTAAGCGCACGGAGCTTCGTGATAATCGGTGTTATCCGCGGCTTCTTAGATTTTGTTCTTTTCCGTTTGATGTTTTCAGCAGATTGTGTTATAATGTGTAAATAGTGCCAACAACGATGATTGCAAGCAACGAACTATTTCTAAGGTATTTTTCTTCGTGCACATCCGACTATTCGTTTCAGAGCGCTCTGAGAGTGCCAAGAAAGTCGTGAAAGACACTTCGAACCCAATGTTACGAGACTGAGTGGTTCAGGGGATTTTCAGTGTGTAGGTGTTTCGCAGTACATATAGGTGAGTGGTGACGTATAGCACGTGCTGCTAAACCTCACAAATAGCTCATTTTGTTCCACGAGCGATCGCCTTCCAACGGACCAACGCGTGAGAACGCATGAAAGGATTGCGTCGATTCGTATGCGTGGTAGCGTTATCCCTAAGATTTACACCACCACTTTGAAAATTAGGCGCTCGGGGCGTAGTGATACCGAAAATCTCCCTATTAGCGACTGAGAAATCACAGAAGCGACTTCATTACGATAACATGCCATAAACTGCTTTCAGCACGCCAAGGCAAGAAGATTTATACGAGGAAAGACAAAGAAGTAGGCTTCAGCTATGTATGATCTAAATGGCCACGTTGCCGAGGCCAGCTCACATAAAAAACATGCTGATCACGAGCAAACAAAGGTGCTTTAATCTGTGCGTGTAAACACTTATCAACGCTTGTCGTAGGGTATGGACGTTCGTCCATACTCTACGACATCCAGGTGGCAGGGTGAAGCTTGCGTTCCATGTTTAGTAGGACTACTTTTTCTTTCTTTTTTTTTTCTGCACCCAACTTAGGTCAACGGGTGACTCGTATGAAAGCCGGAAGCCCTTCAAATTGCAGGCTGCCTTCGGCACTTTACAAGTATAGTTAAGGGGAAGGCAGGTACGCTATCGCGCAGATAAGAAAAAAAAACATACGAGATGACCCTTCCAGCCCCCACCCCCCAATGTGACCACGTGGTTAGCTGAGACCACGTGGCTGCCTCTACAAAGAACAGGTGTCTCGGTCCTCATGAAAAGCGTATGACTAATGAGGGAGAGAAGTGACTTTCTTTAGCGCAAGAAATGTAAAATTTAGCGCTAAAAGTATGTGTGTATAGCATATATACACATGCTTATGACACATGTTTGCGATACAGTTTAATCCCCTCTAGTCGCTTCGCAGTTAGCGCGTTACATATGCGTGCTTTCAATGTTTTTTGGAAGAACTATAGATCACGCTAAAAAATTTGCCAGACAGTCACTTTCTGCTCCTTTAGAGACGTTTTATGTGGTGCTTACAACATTTCTCCGCTGCCCTGGAAGAACCAAAGATAGCATCCTTTTCTTGGAAGAACAGGAGAGCCAGGTTACGGGTAATGTGCACCGAAAATTCGAAGTGTGTTGGTTAATTAGATATTTAAAAAAAAATTATGCAGATACCACGCACTGTGGGAATCAATGTAAGCGAACCTTTCTGTGCAGTCTGCTTTGATTGACGAAATTAGTGGTGACGTTGGCGGTGGACGTTTTTTTTTTCTTTAACGTTCAGTCCAACACGAGAGTGGTGAGTTGATGTTAAATATTACTTTGCGTGCACCGCTGCTGTCTTGAATCTTGAATTGTAGCACTCGTCCTGTCTGCTTCTAGTCTCTGCCTGTGTCACTTCGCGCTACAATTCAAGATCATGTTTGTACAATGTTAAAAAAAAACGGAACATCCCACATAAATCACATTTCGAGAAAACACGGGGCATCTTATGTGTGATGCATGCGATGTTTCAAGAGCTCAACTAATTACGGGCTCTGGAAAAATCATTCGTTAGGTAAGTGCTTGAAAGCTTCGCAATGTTTCCCACAGTACTACCACGTGGGTGTGAGATCGAGTGCAAGTTTGGAAGAAACGGGGGACATGTTGGTGTGATGGGCGGTGAAAGGTGAGCGTTTTGGATTAAATACTAAATTTGCAGATAGTTACTCAATACTGTTTTCCTTCCTCTTGCCAGGCGCTGTATCCTTGCATGTCTATTTTACCCTTTGCCACTTGGCATCGGACCTCTGTTCAATGGCTGGGTCGAAATGCGCTAGTATATCAGGCATGGTGAGTGGTAAGCTGAGAAAAAAGCGGCAGGTCGAGTCAGAACCCTATGTAAAAGGCACGGCTTTCTTGAGCAGATCAGTAAACGGCCACGCTGCAGAATATCTTAAGAACAGTCGGAAGTAGGGACACAGTCCCACAAGGCTCCGGACGTTATTGGCTGACTTGGACACAAGAAAAGAAGTCACAGCACCATTTATTTTCCGGGTCCGCTTCCATACTTGAGACGTCAACAAGCGGCAATGAACCGTACTCTGTCGACTGCCGAAGTCCTCAGATGCTCAGGCAATCTTTTCTGAATGAATATTCACACGCGCACCACACACGAATTACAATACACTGAACCATTGTAGTAGGGAGTAACAGTTGTAGTAACAGTTGTAATAGGGAGTCTCGGTACAACAGCCGAGAGACATGGCATTCAGTCACCCTAAGTGGTACGAGTGAGAGAGGAACCCGGCTGCATACAAGGACTTACACATAACGCGTCTCTGCGGCGGCAATACGGTGTGCCGCTACATTGCATCAATACTATAGTATTGAAGCCTTACCGTCAACATATCAATAGCATTAACGTCAACGTTCATCGTGAGATAGGTATTTGTTGGAATTTTTTAGAGGTAAAAAGGGGAAAGTGGTGAGTTCATGAAAAGTTGACCTGCGAAGGCTGACTGCTTGTCGTAATGCTCACTCCTAGTCTATATTCTTCCTTCACAATGCCGGCTAAAAGCTAGCATTCCCTGATTGCAGTACAAGCCTGTTATCAGCGCCAAGCAACTCAACCCCATGCGAACGGCGTAGTTCGCTACAAAGTTACGACGCTGTGACTTCTTGCGGAAAAGGTGCTTCGGTGAGATCTTGGTTCTGGCACGTGAAACCCAATAATTCAATTTTTTTACTCGCCATGTAAGCAAGAGTGCAAAAGGACTATAAGACAATCGGAGTGACTGCAGAATTCTGCAGTAAATCCTTTTCTTCGTTTTTACGGTCTTTCTATTTCATTTTGTTGTTGTCGTTGTTATTATTATTGCCTCTGTTGCGCATAGCAAGCGATGCAGCATTTTCGTTTTCTTCTTTCATCTTTGCGGAAAGGTTCCCCGCTCCTCTTCGTAGTTTACGTTAACCTTCCTTGTTACAGGATAATCATTAGGTACTTTTGCTACGACCACGACTTTAACTCCAAACCGCGTATGTGGGCCCGGAACTACCAAAACGAAACGCGCCATTATATCTTAGTTTGAAAAGAGAGGCCAGAAGCTTGCCCCGCTGGCATGACATCACGTGGCTTGCTGACTGCATGGATATTTGCACGCTCGATCCGGGCACGAGCTGCGCGTTTCGCTCGCGATAAATTCGTTCCATGTCTGCCATCGGAACCTGGCTGCCAGATACCAGCGCTCCCAAAGCTTCGCTTGTCCCATCAGAACCTGGCCAGCTTCAAGGCATGGTAACTTTCGCTACACCAATGCGCTACAGGAAAAGCAAGTTGAAGCCCAGGCTGTCGTTCGGCTCGACAAGCGGCGGTCCCAGTAGCTTGACGTTGAACATCAAGGTAAACCTTCCGGTACACTTCGCCCGTCTCAGGATGCAGCTGAAACCTGACGTATTTGCAAACGCGATAGAAGCACCTGCATCCAAGCGCTTTTCAAAAGTTGACATTCCGACGGCTCCAGGTGCAACTCGGAGTGACAAGTGCAAAGCTCGATCATCGCACACCACCGAGCCTTTGAAGAGGAGGAAATGCGAGGCAAGTGCGCCCAAGGTTGTCCCTGCCGAAACCAGCTTCATTGTAGAGCCTGAACCCATTGTGAATGAAAAGCCAGCGCCCAAGGCTCTCACCGAGTCAGAGGTGATCGATAAACTGACACAGCTGAGAGAAGCGCTGCAGGAAAAGGGCCCGTCCCAGGAGGATGACCGGTTCGAAGCGCTGAGTCCTTGGCAGGCTCAGCTAATTCTCGTAGTATACCGCATCCTGACTGCCCTTTTGGACCGGCGCCCAGAATTTGGCGTGGTCCGCGATGTTCTGTACTCGCTCATCTATTACCAGGGCCACAATGACGAAGATGCATGCAGCTGCACATCTCTTCTTCAGGACGGAGCTGCCGCCATGTCAGGGTCTTCGCGTTCCAACTACAGCAGACGCCAGCACGCGGAGGCTTATGATGGCGGACCTCGGCCCGCGCGTTCCAGCTCGTCGAGCAGCAGTGCTTACGAATCCACCGTCGGTGGAGAGGACGAAGAGCAGGAAATGCGTAGAATGAAAGACGGCTGGAACCAAGCGCCTCCACCTTCTTGTCTGTCACGAGCTCTGCAGGCGGTGCAGGAAACGTGCGATGCCGAGACCCGCACCCAGGAATGGGACCCTGCCTGGTTCGCCGTGTTGGAGCCGCCGCTGCGAAAGTGCTGCGAAGAGATCACGGAGCTCAAAGAGAGGCTAGAAACATTCCGGAAGAGCCATGCCAACGAGGTGCAGAAGCTCCGAGTCAAGATAGACAAGCTACTTCAGGTGTGTCCACCAGCACCACCGCTAGGTGCAGCGGAGCTAAAGAACTGCATCGCCAACAAAGAAGCCCACCGGCATGAATGGTGCAGGCGCCCAGGTCAGCCCACGGCCGCCGCAGCCACGGACACTGCTGTGTCACTTGTACCCATCTCATCGTCCCAGGCCCGAGGAGAAGCCGCAGTCGCTTCCCATCGATCCAAGGCCCCGGCCACTACACCCGGCTGGCAAAGAAGTTCGTGAGGTACGCAAAGCAGCCGCTGGTGGCCGAGTTCCACGAACTGCCTGGCTGTAAGGAGGAGGTTGCTGCTCCATGCTCGGACGTGGAGTCCATGGGATCCAGCCAGCCGCGGAGAGCCCCTACGTAGAGCAAGATGAAGCAGCAAATATTGAAAATAGTGCGGATGGCGAAGAAGCGACTGCCGATCTTCATTGACCAATAGATATGCAAACTGGCGCGGACCACCTGCGCCGGTCACAAGGCGGTTTCTCCCGAATGACGTTTAACACCATCGTGGCACTGTTGCTTGGCCACCTGAAAGCCGCACGTGTGGATGACCGTTTAAAGCTGTTGGATAGACTGCTTTTGAAAAAAGAGATATCTACATGCTGCAGAATTATTCGGTGGAGATGCAGGCAGATTCGTATTTCGTTGTTGTTAGTTTTGTTTAATTTTGTGCTCTCACAATTCCAAATTTTACTACAATATAGCGTCTTCATTCTTGTTGAGCGTGTTCATTTATGTAGAATGCTTCTGCCAGATTGTCTAGTATGTAACCGGTTTCTTGAAAGTAGAAACACAAAAATGCGTGGCTTCACTTAAGGGCGCATATTACGGTTGCGAAATTGATGCCGAACAGCAGGGGAGTCATGTTTTCGTTGAAGAAATTTTTAACCATCGATGTTTTCGAGAAACCAGCCCGTAAAAGTGTTGCGAAGTGCATTCGATTTCCAACTAAGTGAACTAAATGGTTTATTCATCCCGGGCAATTGCAGAATGGTACCCATAAAAAAGCTACAGAAAAGTAACTTGAAGACAGCTGGGGCTCAAAAAACAAGTACTAATGTACATCAACAGGGGTGGCAGGAAGGGACAATTTGTCAGCAGGCAATGAGAAAATATGTCATCAGAACACAGGATGTACTTGTATGAATCTCGTACAAGAAAAATGTGAAGAAATCGGGTATTCGAAAACTATTTTTTTTTAGTATGTTCTGATGCGCATGATATTGCGCAAGTTTAGGTGAGCGGGTGCGCCATCAGAACTTATGCTTGACAATAAAATTCCTCAGCTGGAAACTCGAAGGAAAGCCGCAAGATTAACGCTCCTCTACCTGTCTACACGAACTCTCTAAATGTCGATGGGCGGGCATACTTAAAATGCTTCACGCGGCGTTACTGAAGACTTCGTCACGACCACAACTTACCAACTTAGTTCGTGCACACGAAAAAGTTCATGAACTTGTTTTATTGCGATATCAATTAAATGCACACTCCAAGCGAATTTTTACCGTCGTCGTCTCCGCCAGCGTCACCGTGAGGGTTTGTATATATTTTCGTATATGTTTGCTATATGCCTTTTTATTCTCCGACTTCATTGTCTTTTTTTTTTTAAATATAGCAAGTGCCAGGCACTGATGCCTGTCTTTTTTTTTTTTTTGTCACAGTGAGAAGGAATCACACATTTACATAATACTCTTCTTTGCAGCATGCGCTTCTGCCACCCATGCCATCTCTCGCTTAACTCATCTTCGCCGCCAAGCACCAAACCTGTTTATGCAAAAGCGTCACAAAAGTGGGTGCACGCCGGTTTCGCGTTTTCTTGAGCTAGGACGTAGTCAGTTCGTGATCTTTAAGATGCATACAAACTTAATAATATCAGGGTTTCAACACTGCTGTTATCTTTGTCATGCTCCACTGTCAAAAACTTGACGCCTTCCCAATTTGAGTATATCTGTACATGAAACACAATTCGTATGTTGTACAACAAGTGTGCTGCGTTTGTACAAAACAAGAAGACGCGCTGCAACGATTCTGGAAAGGGGCAGAGCAGGCAGTTCGTTGACCACGGCACACACACACACAAAAACCTTGTTACTTAGCCATATATTGAAGGGTAAAACTTTCACCAGGTAACTTAACAAAAAACATCCTTAATCGCTGTTTTTACAAGATATTTTGGAAGACGCTTGAAAACGTCAGACTCCAGCTGGATTTCATCTCGAAAGCGATATAGAGGTGGTGGGGATAGCACATCTATAGTGTTCCAGTATAGGCTCTTCTGTTTTAGATTTTTTAGGTATTTTTAAGAAAAAGGCTGCTCGAAGAAGTGAGCTGCCTTCTCCACTTCCCTGTAGAATCTTAAGGTGCGCGCACGCGGGACTCCTTGGGTACCATCATTAAAAGAACGAAGTATAATATGATTGGTTTGGTTTTTGAAGAAAAAGAGTTACTGGCGACATTTGAGTTTTATCTCTACTTTTACCAGCTCTAGGCCTCCTTTTGCCTTACTTAAGAATAATTTACTGCGCCTCATGCGCTGAAACTGTGACTTCCAAATACATGTTGCGCAAATCTATGTAGTCGATTCACAGGAGCCGGCAAACAGGGTGTCACTTGCGCTGAGTACCATATAGCTGGAAAGAACAGAGTGTCACACATAAATGCTCTGTTCATAAGTGGGACAGTGCTCTCGTGCCACTGTTGCACTTATACTACGAGAGTGTCACTTCGAATTGTATTTTGTCAATCTTGTATGTCAGCCGTATCAAAACACACATCGAGTTAGCTGATGATTCCAGATGACTTCACATCTAGAAAGGTTTTGAGTCCCATGCGCCTAGCCATGCACCCTCGCACTTTTCGCAATTAACTTTAGCACCAGAGAATTTGCAGAAGTCCATGACATGCTGCACTACTTGGCGAATTTCATTAGAGGCACATATAAGTGTAAGGTCGTCCGTGTAGGCGAGGACTTTCAGAGAGGTATCTGCGAAAGTGAAGCCTGTTACTGGTCGTTCAGAACTGTTCGGCACAGGGGTTCCAAGTACAAAGAAAACTGGTAACATGGGACATCCTTGCCTAATTGACCTGTTGAGCTATATTGTCCGAGTTGTTTGCCCGTTAATTACCAGTCGCTTCGACACTTGCCTGTAGCAGACACTTATGCATTTAAGAAGCCGGTCCCCAATGTTACAGGCCTTAAGCAAGTTGAAGAGAAAGTCATGTGCACGCTACCCTGTCGAAAGCCTTGCTCAGATTCACTTGCAAAGCCGCTGCCCCGGATCCATCAACTGAGGTGGCTTTGCATCGTATCCGCATGGCGTGCAGATTATCGCTGATGCCACGTCCTTTGATGCCATATGATTGATGGTTCCCGGTGACGGTTCCGAGGACAAAGTCAACTCGTCCAGCTATAATTTTAGCAAGAATTTTGTTATCGGCCGTTAAAAGACTAATGGGCCAGAAATCGCTCACTGTCCGCACTTGCCTTGATTTCTTCTTTGGCAGTAAAGCAATAAGACATCGTCGCTTATAAATGGCGGCAGCAATCCTCGTATCGAAATGTCATCGTACACGTCGCGTAATATTGGGACTAATTCCGGTGAAAAGTTATTGTAAAAGGCAGTGCTGAGCCCATCACTTCCTGGCGACTTCCATGGTTTAAGCTTATGTGTGGCCCATTCTATTTCGCTCCCTGATATATACACTCATCCGTTTGCTGTTTTGTCTCGTCATCTATGCAATTTAACGCTGAAGCATATTTTTGCAAGAGTTCACGGTTGCATGTGTTACTTCCGTATGCGAAGAGGTCCTTGTATGCTTGAGTATAAAAGCAGCCTCGACGTCGTTTTGTGATGTGAGAATCCTCTCTCCACTTTGTATTGCTTCTATTCTGTCTTTTTTCTGCCGCGCTGTCTTTCGTTTGTCTTGAAAATCTTAAGCGCTTCCTCATCTCGCTGCTGTGATTCCATCCTAGACTGGATTGTAACACCCTTGTATTCATTCTCCAGGATTGACAGCGACTGACCTTTCTACTCTTTGATATCTTCTGTAAAGGTACCCGGGTGACAGTTTTCGGCTTCGATTAAATTTTTCAGCGTTCGCACCAAGCTTGGCTTTTCGCTTTTCTTCAGTGCTGCTTTTTCCTGTCCTTTTATAAGTAGAAACATCGCACATACTTCTTTTATCTCTCCCCACAATATAGCGTCTACGTTCCCTCCTTTCATTCTTTCCTTGATTAGATTCCTAATGCTTTCACATATTTCTCTGTCATCCAGAAGATATTCATTTAGCTTCCACAGCTGCCACTCCTTGCGCCTCTTTCTTGTTCTTTCCTTTTATTCAAATATGGTTGTGACAATTGCATGATCTGAGAATGCGGCAGCCTTCACCTTATAACGCACGTTGTACGGTGAGAGATCGCTAGACACGTAAAGCCAATAAAGCCTTGAATAATATTCCCGTTACCGATGTGTAAAACCGTCATTATCTTCTGGCGCAAGTTCGGAAGCATCCTGCGAGTCAAAGTCTCGCAAAAGCTTCCTGAGCTCTGCTAGGCTACTAAATCAGAAGCACGTAAAACACAATTAAAGTCTCCGGCAAATCTGGTACGCCACGGTGAGCCAGGATATACTGCCTAAGGCCTGAATCATTTTTATAGCGATTCGCCATTCCGAGCATGAATCGAAATAAGCTTGTATGGTTCATTCCGGCAGAACAAATCCACACTGCATACACGGGCGTTTCGGTCCTTATCCCACTCCAGATATACTAGTACCGGCCGCTGAGTGTTTCTTTACCAAAACTGCCGTCCCTCCACAGTATCCACAAGCAAGCGACGACAAAGGAAACGAGTAATGGTTGGGAGTGATCCATTTCTTCCAACTGCACACCCGATGAAAGTTTAGTCTCCTGAATAAACACAACGTCAACAATTTTCTTGCAAGAGTAGATTTAGAAACCACTGCTTCCTCCTGCGCGCGACCAAACTCACGCAGTTAAAGGCTGCTAGTTTTAAGTAAGCCGTGCTGAAAAAACTGCCGTTAATCCGGCCATGAGATGCATACTTTTGAGGCGTGACCTCCATGGGTCCATGGCCTTGTGCCGTTTCGCCATGGACGGTATCCGAGGAGCCGTGTTAACACGAACGGTTCCTCTTCATGGCCGCGTTCGATTTTGCGTTTGGCACCGTTGCTACGATGCTCACGGACAAGCCTTCATCCTCGCCTCACCAAAGTCCAGTCATCCTTGTAGCCCTAGTGCTTGCGTCCTCCGGCTCTGACTCCGGGGAATGGTACGCCTCCGGCGTCTCCGCTTCCATCGGAAGGTCCATGACATCAGACGCTCCTGGCGTCTCGGGATGTTCTGCTCCCAGGTCCACAACCTCTTCTTATATCACAGCGATGATGATGATCATGATGATGATCATGATGATGATGATGATGATAGTGATCTAGAGAAAGGAAAGACGCTTGATTCTGTAGAATCACGGAATCTTAAGACCCCACGGACGTCTCCGGGTGTTCTAGTTCTGCTGCTGGGTAGATCACTTCAGACGCCGTCGGCGACTCTACATGATTCCACCGGCACTGAAGGGCACGGAGCTTGAAACACTACACTGCAATCTTCTTCCGGCTCCCCCGAGGTTTTATCCGTTATTAGAGACACAGCAGGCGAAACTACTGCCGCAGCCTTCGCTGGCGAATCGGCATTAATTTCTTCTTGCGTGGCTGGTGTTTCAGGCTCAGGCAACCATAATGAAACATTAATGTCGCGACGCTGCTATGTTTCTGCAGTTTTATCCTCGTCCATGAGCGCATCTGCGTCGTCGTTCTTGCCATCTTCCCGTGTCATGGTTGCGTTATTTGTCCTGCATGCAGTCGTCGGTTTCAAGGCTAAACTTGCGGCCTGCAGAACACTGCGGGATACGACAGTTCGTTCTTATTTAGCCCAGTCTCTTGCATCTCAGACATAGAGGTGGTTTTCCAGGCCCAATTACAAAAGTGTTGCTGCCCTGCATACGAATGTGATGTGGAAACATTTCGACAGTAAGTCGGTGTTTCAGTTTCAAAATCACCGTCCTAGATGAGGTTTGGGCTCCCTTGAATTTTTCAGTTAGCCACGTTTCCCTGCTCATTTCCTCAATATTAAAGCGAAATATTTACTGACCGCGAACTTGCGATTTCGCCGTGGCGGTGCTCCGAAGAGGCACATGACGTCACAACGCGCGCCTCGCCGCGGATATTTCTTTCTCTTTTTCTCGCTCGCTAGCCACTACTGCGCATGCGCCACTAGTAGCACCGAGTCACAAGTGTTCTGCCCTGCGCAACGCCGCGCCTTTCCTCCGCCGTTGGTCGGTATGACGTCACACCGAGTTCCTCGTCGTTGCGCTCGCCTCCGCTCGCTTCGCCAGCTGCGTCGCATGCCTGATAACATGTCGGAGGATCGAAAAGGAGAGCTCGCGTGCGCCGCAACCACAGTTGAGGCGGCAGTATGGACGGCGACAATTTTGATAAACAGGAGGAGGCCTGGAATCGACATCGGAACGAGATGAAGAGGAAATGAATCGCCCCGGAAACAGACGAACAGCGCGCCGAACGACTGGCTAAACGCCGCAACATAGCTAGACAACCAGACTAACCTGGACTCGCAATCACGATTAACCAAGGCTAACCATGCTATGCCTTAGCTTTCGCTACGTATATCCTGGCATAGCCGAGCTAAGCCACTGCCAATTTTTTTTCCATATGGTTCGAATGCTTCTCGTATGGCGTCGTCACTGATATGGTAAGGAAGCCAACGATGCTTCATTCTCACCTGACTGTCGTTGGAATCGATGACATCTTCTACCTTTGATGCGCAGTACCTTTGTTTCTACGAACACTTGCTTTGCGGTCATTGAATGTGTTGTTAGCGCCCAGACACGATTTATCTGATAGGCACCTATCGACGCTACATCCTCAACTACTTGTATTCGCTCACTTTCTTTAAAGCCATTGATTCGGTATGGCCTGGCAGACATATCACAATGCAGAGAAACAGTGTTCAGAGAAGCGTCTCCAATTGGCAGTGGGGCAGAATAACCATGTATAGTCCTCATCAGAAACAGTGGAACCACGGCCTGTGGTCGCTGACGCTGCTGGAGAGAGCACATGATCCTAGCGTCCGACGCGCACGAGAGCCAACGAAGGAATGATATGTATCCTATATGCCATGTCATGTCATAGGACATGCGGTATATACAGGTTATATTGCCATACCATTCCACTAGTAAAGTTGCTCATACTAGGTCTTACATTCCTGACAAAATTATCCATTAGACTATTGAGAGTAGCCGCCCACAAGCAATTGTCATGAAACAAAGCACCGACAGCGCATGCCTTCTATCTTGAATCTTCTTAGACTTAAACATTAAAGGGCCGTCACCAGGTCTGTCCATTTTGAGCTAAGTGCCGCGCATACAATACGCGCTAACGATCGTTAAATTAAATTATGGAGTTTTACGTGCCAAAACCAACTTCCCATTATTAGGCACGCCGTAGAGGGGGACTCCGGAAGCTTCGACCCCCTGGGGTTCTTTAATGTGCACCTAAATCTAAAGTACACGGGTGTTTTCGCATTTCTCCTCCATAGAAATGCGGCCGCGGCGGCCGGGATTCGATCCCGCGACCTCGTGCTCAGCAGCCTAACACCATAGCCACTGAGCAACCACGTTAGGTCTAACGATCGTGTCTACGAAGTATTACATCGCTACGCACCACCGAAAGCGCTGAAATTTCAAACCGAACCCCGTTATCCCTTCTCGCGAGCGCCACGTTTCCAGCCGGAGTGTGACGTCGCTGATTGTGGCACGTAATTTCGAAAATTCTTCAAGGAAACATCTGTTATTTGTGTAATCTGTTGCTTCAATAGACGAAATAAAGTTTAGAGAAATAACAAAACGCACAAACCGAATGACTGCGTGTTTTTGTTTTACTTCGCACCGCCGCAAGAGAGATGTACTTCCGTTTGTTTTGCTCGTTCTCACGTCGTGTAGTAGCGCAAGCGTACAACGATACTATGCCATATTCTACCGTGTTCCAGCGCGCGATCATGCTCTGTGATCCGCTTGTGTCTGCCTCAGTGTTCGTGTAGCAATGACTAATACCGCTAGTCAGGTGTTTCCGTGCACAGCACGAAATGGTGCGCTGCGCGAAACGAGACAAACGCAACAGCGCGTGCGCGACGCCGTCAGTGGAAGTGCGCCGCGCAGCAAAAAACGCGCCGGGGAAAAAATATGCAGATCCCACGCATTGTGGGAATCGATGTAAGTGAAGCTTTGTCTGCTGTTTGCGCTCATTGACGTTATTTGGCGGTGATATATTGACGGCATACGACGGTCGCGACGTGATGTCAAATGTTACCGCTTCGGTGCCATTCTGGGTTGTAGCGTTGTAGCTCACAAAACTGCCTCCTCTCTCTGTACATTTCCTCGCTAACGTCCTCCCCACCTCCTCCATCTACTGTCCTTGCTTTTACGGGTGAGCACGGAGACAGGCGTGGCAGCTCCTGCACTGCATTTGTGGGGGTCACGCCTAGTTACCGCGTCCAGAGGGCATTGTGCACGTGCGACGCGGCGTAAATGTTGACACGAACTTCGCGGGTCGTCTTTCCCTTGTGTACTAACGCCATAGCTTTAAGGGCCCGTTGTCGCAGAAAATTTTGGAGGACGCTTAAGCTTCGCCTTTAAGAGTGAAACGCAATAGCGTTCAAAGACCCCTTACTGCTTTTCATGCTTTCCGGCAACTGCAGCTTATGTAACCGTAACATTTACCGGGAAACGCTGGCTGCGAACGCCATGCACGAAGGTGAGCTTTCTGGTAGAAACGCAGTCTCTTGCGTATGTCGATCTCCTACTAATGTTTCGCACTTTCGATAGTTCAGTCCGAGAAGAGCTAACATATAAAGAACATGCGCTGTCGGTGTTCTTTTTCCATTACATTTGTTTTTGGAATGCCATTCTCAAACTTCTGAGGAATAACTTTGTAAAGACTGAAGGACAAGATGTGACCAACGTTGGTGGTAGAGAAGTGGCTGGCTAAGCGTGATTCGAAATTGGGTTCGTAATTCTTTCGTAATTCGTAATTCTTTCGTAGTTGCCTTCCCATCCGTGTCTGTCCGCTGCCGGCTGCTTGCTCTGCGATTTCTGCTCCGTCTGTTACAGCATGATCAGTGTCCAGCGCGTGAACTCGCTTGCTATTTCCTTGGCACAAAAATTCGCTACATGTTACCGGGCGTACACTTAAATCGCGGACCACAAGTGTTAAACGCACCTACATTTTACTGTACGGCCGTGGCATTTTATCGCCACATACAACAGGTATGTCCTGATGTAGACGTTCTCCAAAACCGTGTAGTAGATACTATGTCAGCCTTACTGCTTCCTCTAGTTCCCCCAGCGCGCCTCGCACGTTCAAATAATGTGTCGTGGGATGCGATAACGGCATCATTCCTGCCTGGCCACCTACGCGACTTCATGTGGCGTCTAGGGTGGCAAGTGCTTCCAACTCGGGACAGACTTGAGCGGTGGGGCGTTGTCCCATCTTCGCGGTGTCCCAATTGCCCCCTTCAAGAATCCAATAAACATGTACTGCTGCAATGCGTCGTTGCCAGGATATTTTGGAGGGCCGTGCATACTGGATTTCGTGGCCTTGGAGTTAACCGCTTTATTACGTCTGGTCGATGCTCACGTGGCCGCTTCGCGCGACTTTTAATTGCTGCGGGGGCCTTCTGTCTATGGCGTAACCGGTGCGAGGCAGTTGCCACGGGACGTCGTCACCGCGCTCTGTTTCCACTTATGGGGAGGCTCTACTCTGAGCTACTGTCGTTTCTGTCGGAGGAGTTGTTCTTCCTTGGAGAAGAAGAGTTCCTTCGTCAATGGTCATGTCGTTTCCTGTCGGTGGCTGATGGACGCGTATGGCTGAATTTTCGTCCAGCCTGGTTCTTGTAGCCAGACTATCAGAAGTATTCAATTAATGCACATAGAATGCAGGTGCCCGTGATTTCTGTGTGTGTGTCCTCTCGCATACATGATCATTTTTGTATATACACATCTCGTGCACATCACTTCAAAATTGTGTAAAGTGTTCTATCACATCATCACTGTACATAACCATTGTGTACACTGTATATATTGAAAATCATTTTGTACATGTGGCATTTAGTTTATGTGTAACTGTTCCTTTCCGTGGGTATATGTGTTTATATGTTAGTGCGTGAGGACTCGGACATTACTTACGTTGAAAACGTGCTGTGTTTCGTTTCTTACATGTTATCGTCCCGGTGGAATTGTGTCGTGATTATGACTCAGTGTTCGTATCGTCTCTTGTCGAAATAAACTTTTTCTAAACACACTCGTAATTCTGAACGTCACGAGAACGTGCCGTGTATACAATCCTTCGATTCTTGTATATGTTATCGTCCTGGTGGAATTGTGCCGTGATTGTGAATCAGTGTTCGTATCGTCCCTTATTTAAATAAACTTTTTCTAAACAAAACACCGACAGCGCATGCCTTTTATGTTCTGGTGACATGGCCACGTCTCAACTTCGTCCCGACGCGGCCGGCGTTAGGGGCATTCAAGACCACAGCAGCAGCAGCAGCGGAAAGTCGAAGGAAGAGGCAAAGAAAGCTTCGCTTTAAATAAATGAAGGCGGGGCCCGTGACGTATGTGCCACGCGATCCTCAAGCTACGGTATACATAGAACGCAGGGAAGGAATATCGCTTGCGGAGGCTAGACGAAGGAAGTGGAGAGTGTGTCTCTCTCCGTCAACAGCTGCGTGCTTTGTACAGCCGCGCGCAGTCTCGCCCGCTCTATCTTGAAAGGGATCTGCTGACGGCTCGTACATTTCTGCGCGCTGTGTTCTCATCGCTGTTGCATTGAAGCGATAGACAGCACGAAGGCCACTTCGCTCGGTGCGTGGGCAGCGCTTGCTCACGGCAGCGTTTTGACAGCGAGTGTCCGCGCTCATCGAGCGTAATGTGTTCATGTTTGATTGTGAGCGCTCACACCGTGCTTGCTAATTCAGTTCGTAACCGAATGTTTCCAAGTTTATATGACAAAAAAAAAAAAAAATGCTATCCTTACTTCGTATAGGTGTCTACCAATTTGCTATCGCAATCAACGCTTGGCCTTTCGGGTGAAACTGCACTTTATTTTTAGAGATAAAAGGTGAAATGCATTATTTTACGGAGAGTTGGCTTGTGAAGGCTGACTGCTTGTCGCAGTGCTCCCTCCTATAGTTTATTTTCTTCCTCCATGCACGCGTGTCTATCTCTCAAGATGGCGACCAAAAGCCAGCATTCCCTGATTCCAGTACAAGCTTCTCGTCAACGTTATGCAACTCAACACCATGCAAACGGTGTACTTCACCGCAGAGTAACGCCGCTGTGACTTATAGCGGAAAATGCGCTTCGGCGCGACTCGCATTGTAGGCAAGAGTAAAAAAAAAGGACTATAAGGTAATAGAAGGGACTACAGAATTCGACAGCAAATCCTTTTCTTCATTTTTGCGGTCTTTCTGTTTGTTGTTGTTATTGTTGTTGTAGTTGTTGCCTCTCTTGCGCATAGCAAGCGATGCTGCATCTTCGTTTTCTTCTTTCATCTTTGCGTAAATATTCCCCGCTCCTCTTCGTCGACTACGAAAACCGTTATTGTGCCAGGCTAATCGTTAAGTACGTTTGCTAGGGCCACGACTTTAACTCCAGACAGGCTCCGGAATCGCCCACAAAGAGGGACAGCACACGAAAACGTGTTTTTATACCTCAGTTTCAAAAGAGACGCCAGAACCTCGCGGCGCTTGCTTGACATCACGTGACTTGCTGACTGCGTGGATATTTGCACGCTCGATCCGGGCGCGAGCTGCGCGTTTTGCTCGTGACAAATTCGTTCCACGTCTGCCAACGGAACCTGGCTGCCAGAACCGGCGCTCCCAAAGGTTCTCCTGTTCCATCAGAGCCTGTCCAGCTTCGAGGCATGCCAACCGTCGCTGCACAAGGGAGCTACAGGAGAAGGAAGATGAAGCCCAAGCGGTCGTTCGGCTCGACAAGCGGCGGTCCCAGTAGCTTGACATCGAACATGAAGGTAAACCTTCCGGAACACTTCGCCCTTCTCGAGAGGCAGCTCAAACCTGACGTGCCTGCAAACGCGATAAAAGCAGCTGTTTCCAAGCGCTGTTTCAAAGGTGACGTTCCGGCTGCTCCAGTTACAACTCTGAGCGACAAGTGCAAATCTCGATCATCGCGCAGCACCGAGTCTTTGAACAGGAGGAAATGCGAGGCAAGTGTGTCCAATTTTGTCGTGGTAGAAACCAGCTTCACGAGAGAGCCTGTAGTCATTGTGAATGAAGAGCCAACGCCGAAGGCTCTCGCCGAGTCAGAGGTGATCGATAGACTGACACAACTGAGAGAAGCGCTGCAGGAAAAGGGCCCGTCCCAGGAGGATGACCGGTTGGAAGCGCTGAGCCCCTCTCAAGCTCAGCTAATTCTCGTAGTACACCGCATCCTGACTGCCCTCCTGGACCGGCGCCCAGGACCTGGCGTGGTCCACGACGTTCTGTACTCGCTTATCTATTACCAGCAGCACAATGACGAAGATGCATGCAGCTGCACATTCCTCCTTCACGACGGAGCTACCGCCATGTCTGGGTCTTCGCGTTCCAACCACAGCAGACGCCAGCACGTGGAGGCTGATGAACGCGGACCTCGGCGCGCGCGTTTAAGCTCGTCGAGCAGTAATGCTTACGAATTCATCGTCGATGAAGAGGACGAAGAGCAGGAAATGCGTAGAATGAAAGACGGCTGGGACCAAGCGCCTTCACCTCCTTGTCTGTCACGAGCTCTGCAGGCGGTGCAGGAAACGTGCGATGCCGAGACCCGCACCCAGGAATGGGACCCTGCCCGGTTCGCCGTGTTGGAGTCGCCACCGCGCAAGCGCGACGCAGAGATCGCGGAGCTCTTAGGGAGGCTTGAAATTTCGGGAAGGACATTCCAGGGACGTACAGGAGGTCCGTGTCAAGACTGACAAGTTAGTCCAGGCGCCTCCGCCAGCACCACCGATAAGTGCAGCGGAGCTAAAGAACTGCACCGCCAACTGCTGCCGCCGGTTGCTGTGGCGGCCGGTGCAGCCACGGTCACTGCTGCGTCACACGTATCGCTCAACCCGTCCCAAGCCCGAGGAGAAACCGGGCTCCATGCTCGGACCACCTGCGCCGGTCACAAGGCGGTTTCTCCCGAATGACGTTTAACGCCATCGTGGCACTGTTGCTTGGCAACCTGAAAGCCGCACGGGTGGATGACCGTTCAAAGCTGTTGGATAGACTGCTTCTAAAAAAAATCTACATGCTACAGAATTATTCGGTGGAGCTGCAGGCGGATTCGTCTTTCGTTATTGTTCGTTTTGTTTAATTTTGTGCTGTCACAATTTAAATTTTACTACTATATAGCGTCTTCATTTTTGTTGAGCGTGTTCATTTATGTAATAAATGCTTCTGCCAGATTGTGTATCATGTAAATGGTTTCTTGAAAGTAAAAACACAAATGCATGGATTCACTTAAGGGCAAATATTGCGGTTGCGAAATTGATGCCGAACAGCAGAGGAGTCATGTTTTCGTTGAAATCTTTAGCCATCGCCATTTTCGAGAAACCCGTCTCTATAGGTACTGCGAAGTCCATTCGCTTTCCTACTAAGTAAAGTGAACTAAATGATATATTCATCCCGGGCAATTGCAGAATGGACCCCATAAAAAAGGTACAAAAATAAGTTGAAGGCATCTGGGGCCCAAAAAACAACTACAAATGTACATCAATACGGGCTGCAGGAAGGGACAATTTGTCAGCGGGCAATGAGAACATTTCAACAGGACGCAGGATGTACTTATATGAATGTCATACACGAAAATTGTGAGCAAATCGAGTATTAGAGAACAATTTCTTTTTGTACATTCTGGTGCAAGGACGGGGTATGCGCTTAATTTCCGGCAATGTTACATGAACGGATTCACCATCAAAACTTATGCTTGACAAGAAAATTTTTCAGCTGGAAAGTCGCAGAAAAGCTAACTCTTAATGTTAATGCGCGGGAATACTTGAAACCCTTCAGACTGCGTTACTCAAGACTTCGACACGATCACAACCTACGAACGTATTTCGTACGCACGTAAAAGTTCATGAATTCGTTTTATTGCGATATCAATTAAATGCACACTCCAACTGAATTTCTACTATCGTCGTCGCTGCCGGCGTCACCATGAGGTTTTGTATATATTTTGATGTATGTTTGCTATATGTCATGCCTTGTTATATGACATGCGGTATACGCGGGTCATATTGCCACACCATTATATCAGTAATTTTGCTCATACCAGATCTTCCATTCCCGACAAAATTATCCCTTCGAATTTTGAGAATAGAAGCCACCAAACAAATGCAATGATACAAAACGCCGACAGCCTATGCCATTTATCTTAAATCTTCGCAGATTTAAATATAAGAAGTTTGAAACAATAACAAAGATCAATCCTGAAATGATGTAATCTTGATAATGCGGCTGCGCACAACTTCCGGGATCGGCCTAGGAAAAAGTTTTCAAACATACCCGATACGGAAAAGTGTTGGTTAAGTCGCCAAGAAAGACTTTGGCTTTAATTTATATACATAAATTAAATTGTACGATGACAGAACCACAACAGAGGACACCTAGCATAACAGCTCGTTTTTACTTAATAAGTTTACGTTTACTTGAATTCATACTACAACTACATCTACGAGTCTCACACTTCGTGTAGCATTCCAACATGTTGCTATCGCACTCATTGCTCGGCCCCCAAAAAGTCGGAGCTACTCGTGGTCTCACAGCGAAAGAAGCACATATCCGACCCGCCTACTATCAACATACAACAGGAGGGACACGCCATTGTTCCATCTCAGAGCGCAGAGATAATGGGAATGGTTTTTCAGTCGGATCGCACCAACACAATATTAATTCACAAGCTTAAGAATATAACAGCCCAAGTTACCCACATGATCCGGCGAATAACAACCAAGGCAAGAAGCACGGGGGAGGCGGACACGCTTTGGCTTGTCCAAGCCTTCGTCGTGTCTCGAATAACTTACGCTATTCCATACGCGCTACTCAACGCGACGGAATTCAAGTAAATCAACACAATGATCAGAAAGGCATATAAGCAGGCGATGGGCATGCCGATCAGTACGTCCACAGAACGCCTACTACGACGAGAAGTGCACAACACGGCCTGTCACGTGGTAGTGACGGTGAAGAAAGCAGCAATACAGTGGAATACAAAACTAGCTTTTATTGGGCGAACCTGTGCCCACAAAAACAGGCTACACTTATAGCACAACGATAGCGGCGAACACGGTCTGCGATTGTCGGAAATCTGATCAGCGAGTCAAGCGCGTCGGCTTTTATAGAGCAGTCGTCGAATGTTCCAGACTAATCGTTCGGACCCGCGTACCTTCCACAAAGTTCTACACCATTCGCGTTACACGATGAAATCAGATAACACAACGTTCGGCGGCAACAGATAGCCGGGTAGAAGTATCGATAACTTTCCAGAAACTTCGGATACATGCAGGCGCGTCCCGCGCTGTGCGATTACATTTCTTAGGTGGCGAAACGTGGTCGCCCGATAAAGATAAGTACACGTGTCTTATGTGCCTCGATGAGCTGATCGAGGCACATTTATCCAGTCAGCGAACACGGCTGGCGGTTACGGAAGCGGGGAGGTCCATCCTCTTACGCCTGGGGCGCTCTGCCCTTCTCAGCCATCCGCCGCCTCAGACTGTGAGCTTACCCCATGCCATCCGGAGCAACATCACCGTACGTCCTCTACCTCGCAACATACACCCAGTGCACCACACACAGCGAAGGAAGGCCCGGGCCCTGGCCATACAGAAGCAATACGGGACTTTACCCTCTACAGCCTACACGGATGCGGGGTATTGCCCCAGGCGCGCAGCCACAATAGCCACCGTAGTCGTCAACAAAGAACATCGGAGCAGAATTTCGCTCACCCGAAACAATCCCCTCCAAGCCGAGGAAGCGGCCATATTTGGACCCAAGTTTCTGATTAGCTATGTTGGGATTTCATCGGGTACTGCAGCCGTGTTATTAGAGAAATTTGCTGGTGTTTTTTGTTTCTCAATAAAATCATTCTATATGCTACGTTTTGATCTCTCAGGCTGTTCTGTTGTTGCTGGATCTCTTTGAGTCTGAACTACACTTGCTTTTGTGCCGATGTTATTACTAATAACGTCTTTGATGTACCAATAAACACCGTGTCCTTCAAGTATGTTTGTAGTCGTTGCGAATTATTAGTTGGCGCTCCGACTGCTCTTGCGTGGTTCCAGAACATTTTTGAGGTGCCTTTGTTCCTTTTGCGAATAATATGCACCCACCGTTCGCTCGGGCGCTTAATTTTCAGTTGCAGGAGCTCACGCACCACCCTTTTCTCGGTATTTATTCCATCTAAGGAGGACTTCGTGCTATCCCAATTTTCTTGGCTTCTCGATGATCCCTAGACGCCTGCTTGCGCTCTTCAATATTTTGCTTTTATACGCAGTACCACTACTTGCGTGTTTTCTTTTTTCTAATCCAAACTTTTTTTGTTCTGGTGTTTCTGTCTTATCTCCTGCTGCATAACGTCTACCTGCCCTTCATATTTCCAGGCTGTTGTAGGAAGCGCCTTCATTTTCTCGTCTATGTTCTTTCGCGATCTCTGTTATTTGCATTTCATTAATTTTTAGGAATTCTGATGCTATTGTTTCATCTTTTGGGTAAGCTTATCTGCAAATCCCTGTGGTTAAACTTTCATGATCCCTACCCAGCTATCTCTTCCATGTTCTTCTATCATCATTTAGTCTAGCCATTCGCAAACCCTGCTGAGACTAAGGCTTGATCGATACATGACTGCCTCTTTCCGCACTGCCAACTCACCTGCACATGACACTTATTCTCTTTGTTAACTACTATAAGGTTCTGTTCATCGCACAGGTAAGTCACTAGAGAACCGTTGTAATCAGTATGCCCATCAAAATCCTCAATTTGCGCATTTAAATCTCGCAGTAAAACCATATGGCCCAATTTTTTGAACTCAGTATTATCGCTTCTAACGCAATCAATAAATTCTTTTTTTATCTCTGGTATCACTACCTGTCCATAGATAAGCTGCTCCAAGCCACGTGTTCTTTCCTTCTCATGATCCGCTAATGAATAAATCCTCCTTATATGTCTCTTGTACCCTTTGCCACTTTATACCTCGATTAATAAGCGTGCCTCCACCTACCGCTTTCCTTGACCCAATCATGAGCAAAGCAAGCGATGCTGCATCTTCTTTTTCTTCTTCCATCCTTGCGAAAAAATTCCCCACTCCTGTTCGTCGTTTACGACAACCTTACTCGGGACATGCTAATCATTAAGTTCTTTTGCTACGACCACGATTTTAATTCCAAACAGGGTACAGGGGCCCGGAACCGGCCCAAGAGAAACGCGCCGAGGGATAACGCACGAAAATGTCTAATTATACCTTATATTCAAAGGCGATGCCAGAACCTCGCGCCGCTTGTTTGATATCACGTGACTTGCTGACTGCGTGAATCTTTGCACGCTCGGTCCGGGCGCGAGCTGCTCGTTTTGCTCGTGACAAATGCGTTCCACGTCTGCCATCGGAACGTGGCTGCCAGAACCAGCGATCTCAACGCTTCGTCGGTTTCATCAGAGCCTGGCCAGCTTCAAGGCATCTCAGCCATCACTGCACGAGAGAGCTACAGGAGAAGGAAGTTCAAGACGAAGCTGTTATTCGGCTTGACAAGTGACGGTCCCAGTAGCTTGCCGTCCAACATGAAGGTAAGCCTTCCGGAACACTTCGCCTTTCTTGAGATGCAGCTGAAGCTTGATGTATCTGCAAACGCGATAGGAGCAGGTGCTTCCATGTGTTGTTTCGAAGATGATATTCTGGCGACTTTGGAGATAGCGCCGAGCGACAAGTGCAAAGCTCGATCATCGCACTTCACAAAGCCTTTGAAGAGGAAGGAATGCGAGGCAAGTGCTTCTGAAGTTGTGGTGGTAGAAACCAGCTTCACTTGGGAGCACGAAGTGATCGTAAATAGCGAGCCTGAGCCGAAGGCTCTAGCCGAGTCAGAGGCTGTGTGTTTATTGAGACAGCTGCGAGCAGTGCTACAGGAAAAGGGTCCGTCCCAGGAAGACGACCTGCTGGAAGCGCTGAACCCTTCGCAGACTCAGCTAATCCTCGAAGTATACGGCGCCCTGACTGCCTTTCTGGACCAGCGCCCAGGATTTGGGGTGGTCCACGACGTTGTGTACGCGCTCATCTATTACCAGGACCAAAATGACGAAGATGCATGCAGCTGCACATCCCTCCTCCAGGACGGAGTTACCGCCATGTCTAGGTCTTCGCGTTCCAAGTACAGCAGACGCCAGCATGCAGAGGCTGATGACGGCGGACCTCGTCGCGCGCGCGTCAGCTCGTCGAGCAACAGCGCTTACGAATTCGTCGTCGATGGAAAGGACGAAGAGCAGGAAATGTACAGAAAGAAAGACGGCCGAAGCCACGCGCCTTCACCTTCTCGTCTGTCACAAGCTCTGCACGTGGTGCTGGAAACGCGCGATGCCGAGGCCCAGACCGAGCAATGGGACCCTGCCCGGTTCACCGAGTTGGAGTCGAGGTTGCGGAAGAGCGTTGCACAGATCCTGGAACTCGAGCAGAGGCTGGAAACTTTCCGGGGGAGCCATGCCAGCAGGGCTACAGGAGCTCCGTGTCAAGATTGACAAGTTACTCCAGGCCTCTCCACCACCACCGCAGCCAAGTGCGACGGAGCTAAATAACTGCACCGCAAAGAAAAATACCACCGGCACGAATAGGACAGACGTCCAGGTCAGCCCGCGGCCGCCGCAGCTACGTCAGACGTATCCCTTACCTAGTCACAGGTCCGAGGAGAAACCGCGCTCGCTTCCTATCGAGCCAAGGCCCCGGACACTGCCCCCGGCTTACGAGAGGTTCAAGAGATACGCAAAGGAGCCGCGCCAATCAGCTCGGCGGTGAGGAGGAGGTTGCTGCTCCCTGCTCGGACGTCGAGTCCATGTGGTCCAGCTGTGGAGAGCAAGATGGAGCAGAAAATATTGAATATAGCGTGGATGATGAATAAGCTATTGCCGAACTTCACTGACCAGGAAATTCGCAGGAGGGTGGGTCACCAGCGCCGGTCACAAGGAGGTTTCTCCCGGATGACGTTTATCGCTACTCGTAGCAGTGTTGCTTCGCCACCGGAAAGCCGCACCGATAGACGACCATTGAAAGCAGTTGGATACCGTGTCTTCTGAAAAGAAAGAATATCTGCGTGTTATACAAATATTTTGTGGAGCTGCAGGCGGATTTGTCTTCCTTCTTTGTTCTATTTGTTTAATTTTGAGCTGTCATAATTGAAAATTAGTTTTCTTTGAATGTAGCGTGTTCATTTATGTCTAGCGTGTTAATTTTTGTAATAAATATTTCTGGCCGATTGTATAATATTTAACTGCTTTCTTGAAAACAAAAACACCAGTATACATGGTTTCACTTAAGGGCACATAGTTCGGCTGCGAAATTGATGCCGAACAACAGTTGAGTCGTGTTTTATTCTGGTGCAAGGACGGAACGTGCGCTTAGTATTCAACAAATTTGGCTGAACCAATTCGCCATCAAAACTTATACTCGACAATAACTCGAAGAAAAGCCGCAGGATTAAAGAATCGCCTACATATTCTGTACGGAATCTCTAACTGTAAATGGGCGGGCATACTTGAAATCCTTCACACCGTGTTACTCAAGACATCATCACGATCACAATTTACAACCTTATTTCGCACGCACGAAAATGTCAATAGATTCATTTATCGCGATAGTAATTAAATGAACACTCGATCCACGCGAATTACTGCCGCCGTCGTCGCCGCCGGCGTTGCCGTGAGGTTCCGTATATATTTAGGTATATTTGTGCTATATGCTATGCCATGCTAAATGACATGCGGCATATCCGGATTATATTACTACACCATTCTATTGCTAATGTTGCTCATACTAAGTCCTAATCCCCGACAAAATTATTCTCTAGAACTTTGGGAATGGCAGCCCACAAACAAATGTCAAGAAACAAAACACCGACAGCGCATGCCTTTTATCTTAGATCTCAGACTTATATATTAAAAGTGCGAAAGAATAACAGAGTTCAAACCTGAAAATCATGTAATCTTATTGGCGCGGCTGTTCACTACTTTTGGAATCGGCCCAGGAAAGAGGTAGGAAACATACCCGATGCCGAAAAGTGGTGGTAAAGTCGCTAAAAAATCGTTGGCTTTAATTTATAAACATAAATAAAATTGCGCGATAGCAGGATTCATATATATATAAGACCCCTAGCTAAACAGCTTGTTTTTACTTAGTCAACTTACGTTTACTTCAATTCATACGGCCACTACAGCTAAGAGTCTTAAACTTCGTACGTTATTCTAACGTGTTGCTATACCATTCATTGCTTCGCTCTTATGTGGTAGCTGTGATATTTTTTCTTCCTCTTCTTTTAAGTCTCCATGGTCTCTTTTGTATCTATTCTTTGCATCCAATTCGCTTTCTCTGTTCCTCTTACTTTCTGTCTGGTGACTCCTGGTTGTCTATTTTCACTTTCAATTACTCTGTACTTGGTTGTCAACTTTCTAGCCCTCTTCCTCCATTCTGTGCCCACGCTATTCACAGATACTTTTGCACTTTAGCCGCCTTTTTATTATTATTTTTTCGATGCATGTTTCTTTAATCTTTATTGAAAAGAAATCTTGCTCTGCGTTTCTCTGACTTGAATAGACACCAAACCCATGTCCCCCTGCACTGCCTCATTTGTGGTTCGACTATGGGCGCCCAAAGCCAACCGGCCGACTGATCTCTGGTTAACGACACCGATAAGATATCCGATTTTAAGCACAGAATAGCATTTGCGAACGTCAGCGTTGGAACTATTACTCCTTTCCACATTCCATGCACCATCTCATATTCATTGTGGCCCCAAGGTGCACTATGTTTCATTATTGCTGCATTCCGCTTCCCCTTTATTTTCAGATGATCTTGATCGATGCTTGAGTCTTTCCTTCGTTTATGTATGTGCCGAGGAATTTATATTGTTTGAGTAAGGGTATGACTTGTTGAACTTACACCACGTAAATTCTTGTCTCTTCGTCGAAAATCATAATTCCCAATTTCACTGGGCTAAACTTAAGGCCTAGATTTGTGACTGCGTTGCCACACATTTTCGCAAGCTTCTGTGAATATCTTGCATTGTCCGCTAGTAGCACTATGTCGCCCACGTGCATTAGTTCGGGGACCTTCTGTTGCCTCATTAGCCTTTTACGCATTTAGACTAAACCATACCCTTATCCAATGTTTGCCATTCGTCTTTCTATGCTCTTAACATAAAGCGGGAAAAACAATGGAGACAGAGGGCAACCTTGCTTAAGTTATCGGGGAAATTCCACTAGTTCTTTGCGTTTTCGGCCTTCCAATACCATTATTACTTGGTTGTTTCTAAACTTGTGCCTCAGCATTTTCACGAAGTCGTCGTCTGTGCCCTTGTGCTTGATAATATCCCATAAATATGTCCTGTCTACGTTGTTGAGAGCTCGCTGAATATCTGAAATGCTATATGTAAATGTCTATTCAAATTTCTATGCGTCGAGTTCGCAGAAAGATGTTATTCGCTAGGCGTCGACGTGGTCTGAACCAATTTTGTAGTACCCCCAATGTATCACTTTACTCCAAGCACTTCGACATTTCTAGTTTTGTAGTTTGCATTGCCATTATTTATATCACCGATGTTATTGTAACTGGCCTGCACGAGTCCGTCTTTTCCTTATCACATTTGCTTTCGTATATGACGTTCGTCTTGCATTCCCGCCATTTAACCGGAATTTCCTTCGTTCAAATCTAGCGCATTAGTCAGCGGTGCCGTGCTCTTTGGACCCCTGTTTCTGACTAGCTATACTGGAATTTCATCGGGTCCTCCGGTCGTGTTATTAGGGACATTTTCTTCGGCTTTGTTATTTTTCAGTAAAAGCTTCCTATGCTAAGTTTTGATCTCTTAGGCTTTTCTGTTGTTGCTGGTTTTGAGTCTGAACTACACTCCCTTTCGTGCCGATGCTATTACTAATAACGTCTCTGATGTACCAATACGCATCGTGTCCTTCAAGTATGTTACCGTCTTCATCCCTTATAGTCGTTTGCGAATTTTTAGTTCGAGCTTCGAGTGCTCTTGCATGATAGCAGAATATTTTTGGGGCGCCTTTGTTTCTTTTGCGAATGTTATGCACCCGCCGTTAGCTCGTGCATTTAATTTTCAGTTGAACGAGCTCACTCGCCACCCTTTGTTTCTTTCGGTATTTGTTCCATTTAAGGAGCATCTCTTCGTGTTATCCCTATTTTTTAGCTTTTCAATGATCCCTAGACGCCTGCTTGCGCTCTTCAATATTTTGCTTTTTTACGTAGTTACACTACTTGCGTGTTTTTGCTCTTTTTAATCCAAACATTTTATTTGTGACTTTCTGTTTATCTCCTGCTGCATAACGTCTGCCCTTTCTGAGACTAAGGCTTAGTCGATACATGACTGCCTGTTTCTATACTTCGAAGTTACTTGCACATGACACTTACTCTCTTTGTTAACTACTATAAGGTTGTGTTCATCGCACAGGTCCGTCACTAGGGAACTGTTCTAATCAGTATACCCGTCAAAATCCTCAATCTTCGCATTTATATCTCGTGGTAAAACCATACGGCCCAATTTTTGGAACTCAATAATGTCGCTTCTAAGGCAATCAATCAATTCTTTATCTTTATCTCTGGTATTCCTATTTGTCCGGTAAGCTACTCCAAGCCCCGCGTTTTTTTCTTCCCGTTCCGCTAATCCACAAATGCTCCTTACAAGTATGTCTATTGTACCCTCTGCCACTACATACCTCGATTAATGAGCATGCCTACACCTGCCCCTTTCCTTGACACAATCATGCGCATAGCAAGCGATGCTGTATCTTCGGTTTCTTCTTTCACCTTGGCGGAAAAATTATCCGCTTCTGTTCGTCGTTCGCGACAACCTTACTCGTGACAGGTTAATCAATAAATACCTTTGCTATACGACCACGAATTTAATTCCAAACAGGGTACAGGGGCCCGGAACCGCCCGGAAAGAAACGCTCCGAGGAGGAACACACGAAAACCTGCAATTATTATTATTATTATTATTATTATTATTATTATTATTATTATTATTATTATTATTATTATTATTATTATTATTATTACTACTACCCAGGCCTACACCTCCGCCCTTCCTTGCGCCATTCATTCTGTTGCTCCCCTCTCATACAAATTTGTCAATAACACGCGGCTGTTGCAAATCTCGCAGAAACATACGTTTTGGTCAAAACGTACACGCTAATAGCATCGTCATTCAGCTGCGTTTGAATTTCCATATTTTTTTTTTCTGCTTGCGACCACCCTTCACGTTTTGTAACACATCTTACCGCCAATATATTTGTCCTTCGTGCGTTCTTTTTTTTTTTTTTCATAACTTCTTGTGGTCTCATTCTACTGCTTGCTGGTGTACGCGTCGCTACCATTCAAGACTTCATCTATCCTCTTGATTGCCTGGGGCCCGCCAGGAAGGCTACTGCCCACGCCGCGAATCGAAGTGCAACCGCTGTTGCTACACTATCGCTAAAATGCATCCCGTCACGCACAAAAGCGCCTTCGTGGTCTTCTCGGTGCACTTATCGGTTGATGTCAACGGCCGTAAAATTCAATGCCTTAGCTAGCGTCCGAATTCTGTTTACTGTCTTTACTAAAAGCACTGCTCTTTCAATTCCATACCCCTGCCTTTCAACCTCTGGCGTCGCGCACACTGCGATTAGCCCTTCCTCTAAAACAGTTCGCAGGTCGTTAACCCGTTTGGTTATTTGCTTCGCGATCCCTGTCCCCCGTCCCTGCAGTACATGCGCCTGTATCGGTCGTGTGGACGTTGGTGCTGCCCTAAGACGGCTCCAATTCTCTGTTCCCTGGTATCGGTTCCGACCCCTGTTCGAAGGGTGGATCCAAATGCGCCAAGATAGGAGGCGTGGGGAGAATAGTGGCCAGTTGAGAGAAAGCGGCAGCGTGAGTTCGACCCAATGTAAAAGGCACGCCTTTCTTGAGCACATCTGTAAGCGGCCGTGCGATCGCTGCAGAATCTTTTACGAAGCGGCGGAACTTAGGCACACAGTCCATCGAAACAGCGGACGTCGTTGGCTGACTTGGGCACGGGAAAAGAAGTCACAGCACCGTTTATATTCCGGGTCCGCTTCTATGCCTGATGCATCAACAGGTAGCCGGGCACCGTAATCTGTCGACGCCCGAAGTGCACAGATAACGACAATCTTTTCTCAATACATATTTACACACGCACCGCGCGCGCACTTCGTGGCGCCGCCGCTAGATGGCGCAGTGTGTTCAGTTAGAATAAGGAGTCTCGATGCGAGGGACGAGAGACGTGGCATTGAGGCACCCTGGGTGGTACAAGTGAGATAGCAACGCAGTTGTATACAAGACGCGTTATACGAGGGTGAATCAGAAAGTCATTGCCCTACTTTTTTAGTTAGCGAGAACGAAGTGCACACAGGTAATTGCAAATATATGCACTTTTCTACGTCCCTTGCACTACTGTTCCACATAGTCCCCACACCAGTAGAGATATTTGTCCCATTGCATCACTAAATTTGTGATGCCCCTGTGGTACTCGTAGAATTCGCCCGGCTGACTGTGGAACCACCGTTGAACTGCTGTCTTGGCTTCATTGCTGCACGCATCGCTGTCCTAATAGGAACATCTTCAGCGAGACAGCTTTACGCATACGTGGGCTACGTTCCCCTGTCCATTTCGATGGTGCGTTCGTCCCTTGCTCCACAGAAAATCAATCATCTGTTGCTCGTACGGCGTGGACGTGTGAAGCACAACCGCCATCCTCAACAAACTCAACAACTGCGCCGTACCGCGAAGCTACCGGCAGATAAGGCCTGGCTGGTCCAAGGAAGATCCACCGCTGGGAATGGATATGTTGACCTCGCATTTACAGCCGTAATATGGCAAAAAAAAAGGGGGGTGGGGGGCAAAGACTTTCTGATTCGCCCTGGTACGTAACGAGTCTCTGCAGCGGCAATACGGTTTGCTACTGCATTGCTTCAATACGCATCAACGTCGACATTCATAGTGAGATGCTTTCTGCCGGAATATTTTAGAGCAAGAGGTGAAAGGCTTGATTGCATGGACAGTTGACTTGCGAAGGCTGACTGCTTCTTACTTCCTAGTCAGTTTTTTCCCATCCATCTCTACAGAAAAAAGAAACCACGCATTCCCTTCCAGTAACATTATATGACATATGGCAAAGACAGGTGTTTATGTGGGAACCTATTGTGTATGTTCCATACCGGATTATTGGATAAGAAAGTTGTGGGACACATAGGTTTTTTTCGAAAGGAATGCCCGTGTCTATCCATCACAATGGCGGCCAAGAGCGATGTTTCACTGATTGCAGCACAAGAAGTCGTGAGCGTTATGCAAGTCTAGATCATGAAAACGGTGCACTTCGCTGCGGAATCACGATGTTCTGATATTTTGCGGGAAATACGCTTCGGTGCGAATCGCATTGTAGGCATGAGTGAAAGAAATATTGAGACAGTCGGAGGGAATACAAAATTGGGCAGTAAATCCTTCTCTTCTTATTTGCGGTCTATCTATTAATTTGTTGTTGTTGTTGTTGTTGTTGTTGTTGTTGTTTCCTATCACGTATATGTGGCTCCTACCCACTGTGGGGATTGGTCAATAATTGGACGAATGAGTCCAATTTATTATGAGAAAATTTCTAAATATCTGTGGATTTAGTGCTGTACTTATTCGTTTCTTGCGCATAGCAACCATTGCTTCATCTTCGCTTTCTTTTTCAACTTTGTGCAGTGATTTCCCACTTCTCTTTGCCATTTACGACAACCTTGTGATAGCCCAATAATTAAGTACTTTTGCTACCACCATGACTTTAACTCCAAACAGGGTATATTGTCCCGGCACCACCCAAAAAGAAACATGCCGAGGGACAACACATCAAAACGGGTAATTATACCTTAGCTTCATAAGAGACGCGAAAACCTTGCGGCGCTTGCTTGACATCACGTGACTTGGTAACTGCGTGGATCTTTGCACGCTCTGCCCGGGCGCGAGCTGCGCGTGTTGCTCGCGATAGATTCGTTCAACGTCTGCCATCGGAACCTGGCTGCCAGAACCAGCGCTCCCAAAGCTTCGTCTGTTCCTTCTGAGCCTGGCCAGCTTCAAGGCATGTCAACCATCGCTGCTCGAAATTGCTACAGGAGAAAGAAGTTGAAGCCCAAGCGGCCGTCCGGCTCCACAAGCGGCGCTCCCAATTGCTTGCCGTCCAAATTGAAGGTAAACCTTCGGGGACATTTCGCCCTTCTCAAGATGCAGTTGAAACGTGACATATCTGCAAACGCGATAGAAGCATCTGCTGCCAAGCGCTGTTCAAAAGATGACATTCTGGCGACTCCAGGCACAACTCGGAGCGACGAGTACAAAGCTCGACCATCGCACAGCACCGAGCCTTTGAAGAAGAGGAAATGTGAGGCAACTGTGTGCAAATTTTTCGTGGTAGAAACCAGCTTCACTGGCGAGCCTATAGTCATCATGAACGAAGTGCCCGAGCCGAAAGCTCTCACCGGGTCAAAAGCGGGGGACAACTTGAGACAGGTGCGAGAACTGCTACAGGAAAAGGGCCCGTCCCAGGAAGACATGTCGAAAGCGCTGAGCCCTTCACGTGCTCAGCTAATCCTCGAAGTATACGGCACCCTGAATGTCTTTATGGACCGGCACCCAGGATTTCGAAAAGTCCGCGATGTCCTGTGCTCTTTTGTCTGTTACCAGGATCACAATGACGGAGACAGTGGCTTCTGCACATTCCTTCTTCAGAACGGAGCTATCGCCGTGTCAGCGTCCGCTCGGCCCACCTATAGCGGACATCAGCGCTCGGAGGCTGATGGCGCAACTGGTCTCACGCGTTTCAGCTCGTCGAGCAGCAGTGCTTACAAGTGCGCTGTCAATGGAGATGCACATCACAGCAGAAGTCCACCAGCAAGAATGGGGCAGCCGCCCAGTTCAGACCACGGCTGTTACAGCCACGTCCACCGCTGCGTCACCCATCACCTCGTCCCAGATCCTAGGAGAAGCCGCGCTCGTTTCCTTCCCGCTTGCCACTTCCCGCGACTGACATAAACTTCAGGGGAGATGTACAGCTGCCGCACGTGGCCGAATTCCACGGAGTGCCCGGCGGTAACGAGGATGTTGTTGCTCCATGCTCGGACGTCGAGTCCACCTGGTCCAGCCACTGAGAGCCACCTAGGAAGAGCAAGATGGAACAGCAAATTTTGAAAATAGTGCGCATGGTGAAGGAGCAGCTGCCAAAACTCACTGACCATGAAGGAGATCCGCAGGCGTGTGGACCACATGCGCCGGTCTCAAGGCGGTTTCTCCTGGATTACTTAAACGACGTCGTGGCACTGCTGAATGGCTACCTGAAAGCCACACCGGAGGAAGGCCCGTTGAAAAGATGTGGATGCAGTGCTTTTCGAAGAAAAAAGATATCTGCATGCTACAAATAGTTGTTGCCACCGCAGGCGGATTGGTTTTTTTTTCCTTTCTGTGTTTTAATTTTGCGCTGCCACAATTTAGAATTACTGACACTTCAATTTCGGAATTAGCGTGCTTGCTTATGTAATAAACCCTTCTACTTGATTGTGTAGTATGCAGCTTCTTTCTTAAATGTAGCAACACAAGAATGCATGAATTCACATAAGGGCACATACTGCCATCGCGAAATTGATGCCGAAAAGTCATGTTTCCGCAGCAGACATCTTTAGGCTGATGTGATTTTCGAGAAGCCTGTCTCTAAAACTGCTGCGAAATGCATTAGTTTTGCAGATAAGTAAACGAAACGCTTTATTTGTCCCGGCCACTTAGAGTGGATCCCAGACAAAAAGCTACAAAACGTAACTTGGAGACATCTGAGGTCCAGAAAACACGTACGACTGTACATTGAATTGAATTCTGGGGATTTACGTGTCAAAACAACCATTTGATTATGAGGCACGCCGTAGTGGAGGTCTGCCCGCAAAGCACGGGGCAAGGGTGTTTTTTCATTTCGCCGACATCGAAATGAGGGCGCCGCGGCTGGGATTTGATCCCGCGACCTCTAAGTTATAAGGGCCGCTAAGCGACTCACTTATCAGCCGCTAAGCCGCTCAGCCGCTCAGTTATCAGCCGCTAAGCGACCGCGGCGGGTCACTTATGTACATCAACAGGGGTGGCAGAAAGGGACAATTTATGTGAGCAGGCAACGAGGAAACAACATTTCAACAGGACACATGGTGTACTTGTAATATTGGAGACTTAAATATCTACATAAACATCTCGTACAAGAAAAATGTCATGATATCGGGTAATAGGAAAAAAATTAAATATATTCTGGTGCAAGTACGGTCTGCGCGATTAATTTTCAACAAGTTCAGACGAACCGATTCGCCATCAGAACTTTTATTTGACAGTCAAATTTATTAGCTAGAAACTAACAGGAAAACTGCAAAACTAATGTTCCTCTACCTACTCTATACGAACTCTGTAAACGTAGATGGGTCGATCGCCATACTTGACACCCTTCACGCCGCGTTGCACAAGACCTCGTCACGATCACAATTTGCAACCTTATTTCGTACTCACGAAAAAGTTCATGATTTTTATTTTTCTACGCACATTGAAAGAGTGGAATGGATTACCCGTGCATGTTTTCATACCAGATAGTGTGTCTTTGGCTACACACGAGTCTCTCTTTGATGCTTAATTCTTTGTAATTTGCTCATACCAGCGTAAGTATTTATGCTTTTTTTTTTCAGCAAGCAGCGTTCTTTGGCGTCGGTATACAGGTATATTGTATAAAACCAGTAATCTGAAACTGAAGATTTGCCTTCCTATTGTTTCTTTTCGCTGATAGAGTAGTGCATTTATATACGATATCTGGATTGATCTTGTACGTGTTCGATTAGTTGTGTTTAGATGCGCACTACTACTGTGTATATGAGAGAGAGAGAGAGAGAGAGAGAGAGAGAGAGGGCTCTTTATTAGAAAAACAGAGAATTTTGCCGGCGCGTATATAACCGCTGGCATGCTACTCTGTATAGGGATGGGGAATGCGATTAAATGATTCCAGAAAAGAGTGGGAGAAAAAGAGGATAAAAGTAAATATGAAATGCCCGAGTGGACCTGATACTATTATTTACAGGTGACATGGCGGGTAAATTTAGGCTTTTGTATAGGAAGTGTGCAATTTTTAAAGCTTTCCTATTAGACCAATTACTGTCAGGTATTTGAAGAATAAATCCAAAGCCCGTCGCTGTTCTGAAGGGCCGGGCATTGGACCTAAGATGCTCGGTAACGTTAACGGTTCGTGGCAAATCATGTCCATTTGGTGCTAAAAAAATTGTCTCTCGTCGCGGTACGCGGGGCATTCTAGTAATATGTGCTCAATTGTCTCTATGTTGCGACAGTTATCACAGTATGGGTTAGTGGTAAGTCCTATGCGGTACAGATAGTTGTTCGTGTATGCCACGTTCAGTCGAAGACGATGGTACATTGTCTCTAAGTGTCGAGGAAGTGGTCGTGGAATTTTCGGTCTCATTTCTGGGTCAGTGTAACGCAG